>NC_135055.1:7737272-8040303 GCF_051014685.1 Ptiloglossa arizonensis
TCTCGATGTAGCATACGAACAAGTCGGCGGTATTTATTGATTCAGATCGTTATAGATAGAAAATGCGATTCGTATTAACACTAATAATAATCATTGAGTTGTATAATTTCGCATCAACATGCCGTGACATTTTTCGGATCGATAATATGCTCACATGTATTTCATTTATAATTATTGACGAAGATTCTTTCGCAGAAGAATAGATCCGCGACATCGTTCAATGTTTAAAATTTATAAACGATTACGCGGGAGCGGTATTTTTCATTGTATAAGTTTCACAATGTAAAACAACAACAACAATATCTTTTTACACATGCGCGATGAAAATTGCATTCGAAGGATTTTAAGGTATTTTTTATATATGTTAATGAGGAATATCCAAATCTACATAGCGGTAGAGGAACTTTTGCCAATTGATTATGATAAGAGATTTGAATTTTGTGAACGGTAAGTGCGCGCAATCCTTGAAAATAATAATTTTTGACTGAAGAAGATATTTCTAATACATGTAACGACTATCAATGGACACATGAAAATCCACATAGTGTTCGAGAAAGGACGTATCGACAAAAGTGTAATGCATGGACAGAAATATGTAACAGTGAGACATTTGGATCTTCCCTTTTACCAAAGTGATTAATTGCATTCTTTTTTGTATTCTCTACAAGATGAATTGAAGTCAGAAACAATAGGAGATATTCTGTCGAGGAGGACTAATGTCTTGGTTAACAAGATCATTGAATTTTGATTTGTGGAGAACATTAAAAGGAAGAGTGGGCTTGATGAAAGTTGATACACCTGAGGATTTGATGTTAACACTTCGTGATGTACTTACTGAAATTAAAGGGAGTCGACAAAAGATTCCGCAATCTAATACATTCAATTCTCTATTGATGTCTATCTTATATTTATAAAAACGGGCAACACCTTGAAATGAAATTATTATAATAGGGTAAATATAATATAACCTTGATTAACTGAATACCTGTTATCCGGACAATATTGGCGGTAAAGGAAAGTAAATATACAGTTGCTCCAACAAGTTTTCGTACGTTGTACTTTATTTACTTTCACATGGCGTATCGAACAGAAACATGTATGAACAAAAAATTCTATATTGTCTTGTTTATCTGTGTCTTGCTAAGTAGTATATAAAAATAAGTTTTCATTCATTTGTTTTGTAAAGAATTAGATTAACCTGTAAAATAGGCAATATTAATCTTAGAAAAGTTTTCGTACTTTATTACTATATAATATGATTAAGATTGCCACCTTTTTAGTTTTAATGATCAGTTGGTCCACCTTCTCCTTTAATGATCTTCCTCATTCGTTTCTGCATGAAAGAAACTAGTTTTGATGTCATTGTGGGTTCAATATTACTCCATTCGATTTCACCTTTCAACTGTTGTCTGTTTTTAATATTATGTTTTCTCAAACGTTTTTTTATTTCCTACCATAGATGTTCTATGGGGTTCATGCCTAGTGATTGAGGGGGTGTGTACTTTCCGCACTTTTCTTCAAATTGTTTTTTTTAGAATATTTAAACAGATGTGTTGATCTATTATACCGCCAATAATAACTAATTCTCTGAGTTTATTCGCACTCGTACACCTCCGCACTAAAATGCCATCACCGCTGTGATTTTTTTACAATCGGTTGTAAATTTTTCGTTTTCATTTGTTTAATGGACTTTCTTCATACGCGTGCTCCGTTTGGGATATATTTAATTTACTTTCGCCACTTAACGAGATGGAACTCTAAAAGCTTAAATTCTTTATCCACGTGTGTTTTGGAAAATTAAAATCATCGTTTCTTATTTACATTATAACAAAGAACTTTCTTCTAGCAATACGTCCATTTTCATCCGGAATTTTGAACATTATTTCGTATAGTTGGAGGAACGACTGTGATATTACAATCGTTCTGAATCGCTTGCACAAATTTTGGTATACTTGTTTTTGGTTCTTCGTTTATTTTTTTTTAAATACTCCGTTTATGGTGAGATTACAGTTTCTTCGGTCGGCTGGTTTGTCTTCTATCTTCACAAGATTTTGTATCTTGATATCGATCTATTGTGTACTGAATCGTAGAATGAAATGTCTTAACTATTTTTCCTGAATGAAAAATCAGATTAATTATCAATTAAATGCAAATCGTAATTGTCGTTTTCATTGCATTTTATATTTTGGAAACTTATTTGCTCGTATTTAGGGAATAAATTTCAATTCCATTTACCAAGAAACTAACATTGAGATTATTACACACGTAATTACGTATGTTATATATTAACACACATCATTTGTTACTTTTATTATAGTGCCAATAATAAAAAAAAAACATTATGTAAATAATCTACTGATACTATTATGTTTAAAATGGTGCAAAACAAAAGAATTACAAATGTAATGTATGGAAAATTTTTGGAGTAACTGTATTTGGAGTAACGTACGCCTATTTATGTATTCCAAATGTACTATAAAGTTTGTTTATTTATTATAAAAAAAAAAAAAATAATAATAATATGAGAATCAATAAAAATTAATAAGGATCAGCAGAGTTTCTTTATTCGATGAAGAGATCCCCGAATACGCTGAACCGCTCGCTATACTGCCCTTTCATACAGTCACATTCATTCTTGTCGCACGTGCACGCACACAACATACGCTTTGTGACGGGACGAATTCTCTTGTGTCACTTGTCAGCGAAAGATTCGAACCGCACTCGACCCGTTAAAGTTAAAGGTAGTGATGGGTTGCCGAGAGTCGCGAATTAAGAACTTCATAAAATGCTGAGAGTCGGAACGTAATAAAAAGTTTAATAAATTTGGACCGTAAGACGAGCAGAGTAACAACGTGCCGATACAACGTAGTCGATATAAAATGAAATATGATATACGATAAACGTTAAACGCTGTTAGTAAGATCAGTTGATCTATTAATGATATGATACAATAATCGCAACTGTCGCTACGTCGCATAGTGGTTCAAAGCCGGAAAAAGTTCCAATTTTTTCACCGCAAAGGAAGGAGTTTTTTTTTAATAAAATTTCATAGTAGGATAGTTAACGTATCGAAATTTTTGAAAAATATCTTAAACTTATGCAAAAAATATAATGTTGAAGTTGAAGTATAGAATAAGTGCTACTTTTAGCAGAGGACATAATATCAAGATTAGGAAAGTTGTAATAATTTATTTACACACATATAAAGAAAACACGTAACATACTTTAAATCAACAATTTTATTATTGTTATCGGTAGAACACAAGTTTCACGAAAGTGAATTTTTAATTGACTTTTATTAGGTGTAACTTTTACACCTTGACGCTTATGACAACTAGCGTCAATGTCAGATTTGGTTCTGATTGTTCAATAAACTTTAGAAAACATATCTAAAAAGGTTCCAGGTGCATGAATTTGTAGGTTTTTGTGGCGGCGTTATCCACGCTTGCCACCAGAGAAAACTCACCACCAATCGTTTCCCGCAAGTTCCCGTACCTGCTCCGATCGGTATATATACGATCCTTTACCGATCTCCCAATGTCCCGGCGTATAAGGCAGGGCCTGCTAGGATGCTTTACTGACGGGTCAGTCCACTAGCAGGCCCGGGATGAAACGCCTCCCCTCTCCTTTCCCTTCCTTTGGGAATCACTCCCCAATTTTATAAATTTATACGTTACGCAATGAAATAATTTGTTTCTTATAACATAATAGTTAAAAATAAAATGCTGATATAATAATATAATGCTACTTAATATCCAATAGTGAACAAAATTAAGTAATAGCTTTTTAGAAAACTATTAAAGAATGCGTAATGTTTTTATTGCGAATATGATAATCTGTAAATAGTGTTAATTTTGTAAAGAATACAAAGAGAATGTTTAAGAAAGAATATAAATAAAAGCCACGAATTGTGGTTTTATGGTAGAGATCAATCGTTATTGAGGTCAAGGCACTATGGCGCCAAAAGCACACATATTCGGCAGGAATGTCTAAGTTTATAATAATGAAGCGATTTCTAGAACCTTAATCCCTAGCTTAAGGAGGTATTCTAATATGGATCTTTAAAAAAATCGATTTTCTTTTTATTGAATCCGTAACTTATAAAGTGGAATCTGACAGATCCCAGCAAATTTTATTATTGTCAAAAATTGCATTTTTTTCAGTTTTTTGATAAATATTAATTCATTAGGAGAAATTCACAATCAAATTTTTGTTTCTTAAAAAAGCCTACAAGTATTTAAACAATAATATGCAGATATACCCACAGATCCTACTATACCGTATATAATATGACAAAATAACCACCATACCAATTAAGGATTAATTTTCTTAAAGAATGTGTTTTCAAAAATGTATGTGTAAAGGCCTATATTCGAATCCATAAAAATAGTGAAATTGTAGCTGTTTAAAGTACATAACCGTAAGCGCCATTGTTACTACAGATATGTTTCCCTTCCTCTATGCTCGATCTTTGTTTCTAAAAAACCCGCGGTAAAGTGGTTAGATTATACACTTTTTATCTTCGACAAATTTATTAGAAAGATGTTTGGAAAATCGAAAATAATAATAAATTGTTAATTAATTATTATCCTGTTTTGGACTTTTTTTCTGAAACATAATCGTTATAAGAAATCAAGCATCGAAATATCCGCGAATTTGATTGTAAGGCATGAAGGTTTTGCAACAATTGAAAATGTTATATTTAAGATGTCAATAAATATTGGACAACCAGCGGAAGTTTACCCAAGTACTTGAGACGTACATAGAATTGATCATTCTGAACGCTGCAAGAAATACAAGTTTTATTATATGCATTGTAATTATAGGGAAACAAAACTTTAAACCCGTTTTTTCGAAACAGTATTTTTTAAAACGGAGTCGACGATATCTCAAAATTTACTCGACCAATTAATTTCAAATTTTGTAAATATATTCAGTGAATCGGACTGTACTTTAGAGAAACGCCATTCTTTTGATAATAGCTATTTCTCTCTTATTTTGCTTCCTACTACAACCAGTTATACGGATCAGAAATATCTTTTGCATTTCCAATTTAGATAAGCAAGTGATTCAAAATCACAGACATCATAGCCAACATCTTTACGAAAGCGATTAAACCGAGGACAAAGAGAATCGTCAATTTTGATGTTTATTCAATGAAAAAAATTATATTTACTGTAGAAACATGTATAAATATAAACTGAAACGAAACATTTTACTGCGAAATGTTTTATACTTTCTGTATAACAAAATTGTTTAAAGTATTAGCAAATACTGTGTATCACACCAGAATACCCCCTACATTAATTACCTAAAGCGTTAATATTCTTAAAAAATAACACGTTCCAAGTAGAGTCTTGTCGCGATAGATGTGAAACTTTTTATCTCCTCTGCTGAGAGGGGAGAGGTTTTCCTTGGAACCAGTCGAACGATTAATATGATACTTTACGATACTCTTCAGTTAATTACAATATAACACTAGTCGATAAGATAAATGCTTGTGTTAGTGAAATAATATTAATGCAAAGATAAACTTTCTTATTATTGATTTTTTGTTAATAAAAATGTTACTCTTATTATAATTTAGATCATATCTAGATATATATATATATATTAAACGATAAATGCGAAAGAAACCATGTTTTCTCGATTCCGAGCCACATTTGATTGCGTTGTACGACTACCCTAAATATGAATAAAAGGGAGATTTACTTAATAAGTGAAAAATATTGAGTTAATATCACTTGGTAAATAAGTAAATATCATCTCATTATGTCATGTTTGGTCTCATTGTAACGCGTTCTGTGCCGGATCAATTTTTGATTATTTCCCGTCAAGCCGTGTGTAATGAATACCTCACACTACTGTAATTGATAGTTTTGTTTCCGACTAAATATATTGTACGGCTTACAATATTTATAGTAGTGAACAAACTATAATTAGTAAAAAAAAGGGTATAGAATTTAAGATGTATTAGACAACAAAGCAATAAATTTAATTTTTAACGTTACATACTTGTTTACAGTCATAAAGGCATATTATGGTGAACATTGTAAATGGCTTGAACGAAAAATTCAACGTATACGTCCCAAGTGGCACGGAATGTATTAATTAGGAAGATTTTACAAAGTTGTTGATAAAAGTTTCGTAAAAAACAAAGAAGAAATTATAAAATATGTCTGTATTAATGTTGTAAGCAATCAAATGGCTTTTAAACTTCAACGTTTGCCTCGACGCTCAGTCCCATTTTCTCTTCTGTTTCCTATCCATTTCTATAACTGTCACTGCCAATGAAATACGAACAGAGGTACGGAATTTTATGGATGGTCCCTTATAAATGTAAATTTTAGTCCCAAGGCTTTCACATTTATCGAGAAAATACTGTATCTGGATTGCTTATTTGTCCCCAGCAGAGAGATGCTGAACGTGTATCAGTATGTCAACGTTAATACAAATTAAATTTTGTTATGTTTTTCATTATACCTTTATTAGAGTATTATTAAGCGTTTCTTGAGATCTTTCTGATGAAAAATGAGTCCATACATTCACCTCATCGGTCTATTCTTAATTATAATTTACTTTAATTATTTCTAAAAAAAAAAAAAAAAAAAACTTTCAATTACGTATAATTTAAAATAATTCGACTAAGGTCATCAATTATTTTCATCGAGGAAACTTTGCTAATCTATTGATAATACTCTTACGAAGATATAATAAAAAATATAAAATTTTTAGTGTAAAGTTCAGCCAGTGAAACGCTCGAGCTGAAGAAACGTGAATAATAGTTGGAGTGATTCCTGATTGCGTATCCCTAACACAGCTTTTATCTATAAGCTAGGAATTACTGTACAATATATTTACAATCACTTTGTTGCAACTTGAACGTGCTAACTTCGAAGTACACAAGGTGCGCTTTCCAGTTCACGGACCGTTTTTACCCAAGTTTCCAGCCTCGGTGCACAGACCAGAACAAGATCACCAAGTCTTCGTTTAGCCATTACGACAAACTCGCCCTGGCCGTGTCGAGCATCACAGGCAGTCGGTACCCTTACACGAATGTTTCTTCGGTCGTACGAATCGGCAACGTCCACATCGTTATTGCCCTGTTCGAAAAGTAATAAAAATTAATTTATAAAGGTAAAATAGTTAATGTGATCATAAGCGTGAAGAAGAACGAAGAAAAAAAAAAATCGAAAGCTATCGAAACAAAAAAATTTACTATGTCTTTTAGTCCTTTCGACGAATAATAAGATTAGCGTACGACTGCTGTTACGATCGACTGTGTGCGCGTTGAATGAGTAAAGGTCGTTACCTCGTTTTCTTCGATTAAACGCAAAATCTTAATTATCCCAAGCACGAGTTCGGCAGCTTCTAAATTTGGTTGTCTTTGAACGGCACTCACTGTACCTCTGGCTACAAAATCGCTTTGACAATAGGCTTTAGCTAATTCATCCATAGAACACGGTCTGCAGTCCTCTTCCTCCTCCTCGTTAAATCGACGGGTTCTCAATTCTCGACCGTTGTCGGCGTATCGTAATTCCAAATCGTATTGTAATTTAGCATCGTGACGTTCACCCGACATAAGAGGTTCTTCCGCTTCGATGTAAAGCGCCGCGGGCTGTTTTTTCGCGCGGAAACATCTATGGGACGCTTCGTGCTTGCCGTCTCTTGGAGAGTACATCGATCGAAGTTTACCACGAGTTTCCAAATACACTCTCACCGGACCAGAGACCTTGGTACATGTGCGAAATCCGGATAATCGGACAATATCACCGATACTCGTGTTACCGTTATTACCACCTTTTTCGATCATTTCGAAATGAAGTTTCGATACAGATCCGGTCAAAATAGGAGGCGAGAGAACTATGCGCAAAGCTCCGCGTGGATACCGCCAAGATATGGTCCCTCTCGAACATCGAAGATAAACGGGTCGAACACCTCGGTCACCACCTCCGCTGTAACGCAATACAACGTAGAAACATTCTTTACGGTACGATCGGTATAGTACTTCATTACGCATACAATTATGTTTTTACAATATATTTCAATTCAATGTTTTCGCGAAGATTGTTCTTGTTACAAATTGTTTTTCTTTGCTTTGTTCTTTTTCGCTCTGTTTGCCTGCACCTCCTTCTCTCTTCGTCACCGTCTCCGTCTGTCTGTACGTCCGTGTGTTTGTACTTGCGTGCATGCGTGCGTGCGTGTCCGTCCGTGCATGCATGCGTGCATGGTACGTTGTGCACGCGCGCATACCTGACTGTCAATCTTTGACTGAGAAAAGAGAGAGATGATAAATCGACCGCCAGTTCGTGCGATCCTTCTCGAGTTCGCTCTTACTGCACGAAGAAAACCGGTTTTGGTAGTAAGTCGTGCGACTGGTTTCATGTTTAATAAAAGGCTCCATGTTTTCGTTTTCCGTTATAAAGGCATTTCGTAGATACGTAGATATATCTGCAAAGATTTGAGTACTTTGGCGGATTTGATATATAAAAAGGATAAAGTAAAATAAAAACGAGAGATCAAGTGGGAAGGAAAAGGTACAAAAATATACGATTATATCTTTATTGAGCGTTCAATCGTTTTTCTGTGGCAAAAATTAAGACGATATTGAACCGTATCACAATGTACGTTGAGTATTATAGCCAGTTTGTACTACAAACGATTGCGGAGCAATTATATTATTCTTTATGCATTTTCGAGTAAATTCATACTAGAAGCCTGTTGAAAATACCGTGAAACATTGCGTATGAACACTACGACTGTAAAACGAGCGAGTGTACGATTTTGTGCGTGCGTTCGTGCGTGTTCGTGCAAACGTGCGTGTGTGTAGAAAAAAAAAAGAATGCATTGTGTAAAACTGGTATTAAAACAGAGAATACAAACCTTCCAATCCAATCGCATTCATCGGCGCCTTGGAGAGCAGCATGTTCATACATAGGGGCCGATGACACGATGCAAATACGTAATAAGGATAGCAAAAGTACTGAACAGGCGATGAACGTAAGCGTTCTCATTTTTTGTTAATTCTGGTTCACGTCAATTAAATTTCGATACACACTCAAAGTCGCATTTCTGCTTTATAAACTTCTAGAATCGTCTCCTAATTAGATTTAGAATTTCATTTCATTTCCCACAATCAGAATGTATTTTTTGCATTGTTAATTTATCTAGAATTGTAAAAATTTCATTATTGAAGGGACTAACGAGTATAAGTAGAAAGATTACGATCGATTTATAGATTTTGTGATGCATACCGCATTGAGTCTTTAAATTTTTGTAATTTTAGTATTTCACTTTTCTGATGTGCTCTGCCGTTATCGCACAAGATGCAGTGTACCTTGCTCGAAATTTATTTAAATTTATTCTAGATACGGAACAAACAACATAACGATGATGAAAATCCACCCCCGTGTAAACGGAAAAACAAAACTCGTCCGTTTCAAAATTGGATTAGTTGAAAACTTTCTCACGCCTTCACTGTTTTAGCAGTAGACCACTCACTTTCGTTTCTACACTGTGTTTTCGATTCGCGCGTTTGTACGATCGTGTACGTACAACAAACGAGGTCGAGAATATACGAAGAATCATGCTTGCGTTGAAACGTAGAAAGGTGGTAACTCTTCTACACCAAGATCCAACCACGCACGATTTTAGCGTTTTCGCATGTCGGCATAGGTATAGTCACCGTTTACACAACTCCTGTACAACTATTTCGGGCCATGTCGTTGCGTTGCTCGCCTTTCTCCCTACTCTCTATTCTTCACTATCCCGGCCTTTAATCTACTTTAGCTCGAGTCGACTCGTTTCGTTTCGCCTCGCTTCGTCCGTTGATTTTCTCTCTCAATGCCTCCCTTTCTGCACTGTCTCGTTCTACCTGACCCTCCTCCCTCTCACAACTATCAAGCAGTGTTAGCGTTTCTTTCTTCTTGTCTTCTGTCTTTTTCTTCCCTTTCCTTGCTATGCCTCGTTGCGACAGCACCACTGTCAGTTAAATCCATCACGAATCGGTTCGCTTTTCCGTATGGAGAATTTTACATAAAGCATTTTACGCGTACGTATTAACTCGTGTTTCCGCCGAAAAAAATATACAAGATCATTTTCCAAACTGTATCAGTTGAAATGAGACAAACGCTTTCTAGATGCTTAGTGTCGATTTATCATACATGTATGTATGTACAAACAGGAATGATCAATATCAAATTTTTAAGAAAGAGAAAGTTTTTGTACGAAAACTTCATCTCTCTGTACCCTGATACCTATTCAATAGGACAAGGATTATAAGAACATATGTTCAAAATTTTCATGGCAGTCCTATAAGAAACTAAAGACAAAAACTCTGAACTACTGGAATCGATGATTTCAAAAACTACTATCTACGTGTCTGTAATATATAAATGTAAACAAGTGTAATATTTTTCAAAATGTTCGTAGTATCGTAATTATGATGCATATGTGTATAATGTATCTTTCCATTCAAAGTAATCGTGGCTCTTTGAGTTTTAATCTGAACAGTATTCTATAATCGAACAGTTGGTATAAATACTGAATAGAATCCGTCAGTCGATGAACCATTAAATGATCAATTAGAAAACGAAACGTATCAAAAATTTCTTGCTCTTTCAAAAATTCTCGGTTTTCAAATTTTATTTCTGTTATGTCCCTCCGAAATTAAATATGTAGATTTTAAATATAATTTGTAGATTCACGAATAAAAAGTATTAGTTATTTACTTTCCGAATAAATTGCTGAAGTTTTTACGAATGAAATATGTATTGCAAGTTTTGAATTTCTGCCTGATTGTCTTGAAAATATACGAGATATTTATCTACTTTTTAATTTTCAATAATATTTCAAATATGTTTCTTTCCTGTTATCTTATATAATTAAAAACATAATATCTGAAGTACATTATTCGGTGTTTTCTGTTTTTCCAAACTTGCAACATAAGTTTGATTGCTCTGTAAGTAAAACTGCTTTTGTAATATATATCGTAAGACAATAGGAGAGAAGATCAATTTTGTGTTTGCGTTAGGAATTTATTTTATAAGCGTCAACAAGCGGACAATAAACTTTTACCAGAAAATTCTATGAACGGAATTTTCTTATAACGAACAATGACAAGGTAGAGAAAACATATACATTATTTATTATATTACAGATATTTTTTGAAACTGTACTATTTTAGTGAAACAGAAATAAACAAAAATTGAAATGTAGTTCACGAGATTATTAAATATAAATTGCGCGCCGTTAAATGGCGATTCACACTACGTTAAAGTAACCGCAAGTTGTCGCTAAAAGGTGTTGAGTCAGGAATTAAAGTGAAGTTATCCTAAACCGAGATTGATCAATTCAATATGAAAATCAGGGTTGAAATGGAACTGCAAAAATTTTTAATTAGTTTAACATAACAGTTACTTTTTGACTTTTCTGTTCTGAAAAAACGGTTTTATTTTCACTGAAACTTTATTCCATGTCTATATATAGATAAAAAACTTTTATTTTTCCGAAAATGGAATAATGTTTTAGATGAACAGAAGCAGTTATTTTATTTTGTTCTTAAACACTCGCCACACACACACATTATCCATAGCGAGAATGACGGGGTATACATCAATGCTTTGTGAAAAATTCGTTTATTCTTGAAGAAACTGGCGGTAAAATCTTTAATATATGTGTGTAAAATTTGTAGCCAAAATCGTTGGAAATTGCCTTATAAACTTAAAGAAGCATTTAATAGATGCCCTTCTTTGAATCGCTACAACAAGAATAAATCAAATGTTAAGTGGTATAGATGTAGTATCATCAAAAAATATATCTGCAACACAAAATTCAAATATATAATTAGTTAAAAAGGTTACGAATGCATACATAGATTTAATGACTGTAGGAAGACGACCATTTACTTTATTGTATTTTAAACCATTAGATTCCTTATAAAAGCTATATTGATAAGACAATATGTGCATCACATTTGTACTTTTTGTTTTCTAAATTTTATGTAATTGAACATTTTTAGGTCTGGAAATAAACAATGGCAATTCACATACCATTTTAAATGTTATTGATGAAAAATGAGGGGATTTAAAGTAATAAGTTACACATCTGTGTGCTAGAAAACTTATTAATTTGAAGATCGATGTTGCAACATGTGGCTGTTTATTTTTGACCTAAACATGTAATATGTTGACTTCAAAATAAAAAAATTGTTGTTCAAATGTTAAATATAATAAAATTACATGTAAGACACAATTCTAAAAATTTGAAATTAGAAGTGTTGAAAATTTTAAAAAAATATAATATTAACATAAACCAAATTTACACAATAATGAGTGATAATGGGATATGATAAAGGTAATCCATATTCAATAGAACACTTCCATAAATGATTCACCATTGTACAATAATGATAATAATGATCCTAATGAAGAAGTTTTCAATGATTTAAAAGTTGGGAATATTTAATCTATTGTGCAGTTTCTATTTTACATTTAGCAGTCAATGACTTTCTAAAGAATACTCTTCTTATTCAATACTGTTATCTGAAAAATTACAAAATGAGGTCACCACGTATGAGGGTGAACATATTTTATTTATACTTTATATATTAGTACCTAATGCCAGAGCATTATTTTATAGCGATTCAAGTGATATGTGGTTTATGTGGAGTGTCTATTTTATCTTAATACAATAGAATATCTCACGTAACATCAAAGGTATTAAAAATATGTTCTCAACAAGAGAACAAGGTATAAATTTCCCAAACCTCTCCATATCGAATTCCTAAAAATAGTTTTTGTTACCATCAGTTGTTTATAACATATTGCACAGTAACAAGATAAAAGAGTCATCTTAAATTAGGTAATTCAAAGAAATCAAATCATTCCATAATGCAATCATCGTATAATTAAATATAATGCTGCCCTTTTTTGTGTATTGCATACAAGAACAAAGTGTAAAGGACAAAGAACAGTCGAAGCATGGTGACTTTCCCCTTAAATAGCCAGTATTCATTTGACTTGTTACATTTACCATTTGTGTAGTATAATAAATCTATTTTATGTTAATGTATGAATATTCAGTGACACACAAAAGTATTTGAACACTTATCATAAAATACTTCCCAAGTTATAATAAGTATGTTATACAGTATAAAAATATTAATAACACTGTATATAGTATTAATGTTTGCCGCGTAACCGAAACTACACTGGGAAATACAACTATTTGAAAATTCTCTATATCTACTGTTAAATATTTCTTATATTTGTTTTATTTCTACAATGATGTTTTTAAACATCTTGAAATTAAAAGTATAATGTCATAAAATGACTGGTGTGTTGTACATTTGTAAAAATTTGGCAACTCTGGAAAGATATGATTCTAAAGCTCCACTGCTCCTGCAGGTATACCCGAAGCTGTATAAAAGTATGATACATACGAACTTTGCTATATTTTCAGCTAGTGTTTCAAGCAATCATCAGAACGAAATTATCGACACTTGTGTATTACTGTGTGGGTGTAAGCTGAAATTGTTTATGTGGAAAATTATCCGTGTCTTTTAATAAAGGACGGGTACTCGACGCTTTTCAGAGTTATCAAATGTTTACAAATGTACAACACACCAGTCACTTTATAGTATTATCCTTTTAATTTCAAAACAGTTTGAAAAACCTAATGCCACACCCAATAAAGTTAGCAATTTTCCGAATTAACATATTTGTAAAAATGAAACAAATATAAGGAATATTTAAGTAGATTCGGTTACACGATTATAAAAGTCTTCCCTACCTTTTCAATCAAAAGGAATACTGCGGACTGTTTCTACTTGTGGCGACAACTTTTGACAATCGAGGACTAATTAATAATACGTGTCCATAATATAAACAGGCACTATATCATATATTTTTACAACTGTTCGCATACGTTCCAAGAATTCACGTTCCGTATTGAAGCTGATTTTATTGTATCAACGTTAACTTTTATTGAAAGGATCAAATAAAAATTTTTAAATATACGTATTTTCCATATTAGTCTATAGTTTATATTGGCAAATTTATAAAGATGCGACACAATAAATTATATAAAAAAAGTATAAAAAATAAACATTTTTTAACATATTGTTTAAACAAATCGATATTTTGCGAAACAATTTGAGAGCTTAAATTCACTATTCAAAAGTATGCAATTTTTGTTTAAACGATTGTTTTCTAGGTCTTATCATTTTCGAAATATTGAGAAAAATGTTATTTCACCCTCAACTTTCAGGACTGACTTTAGTTCCTAGATATGGATAACAGCAGAAAAATTCGTCAAATATCTTTCAAAGAACTATGTCGTATGTAAGTTTCATTAAAATCGACAATTTACATTTAAGTGATGTCCCATATTAAACAGCCTGCGAAAAGTAGAAACAAAATCATTGTAAAGAACTATAGTTACTGTATATTTAAAGAATTTTTGTCAAAAATTAGCTGGAAAGAAATTAAATTGACGTAAAAAACTTTTATCTTATTAATAAAAGATCGACATCTTTTATTTATTTTTAAATTATATTGGTAAACTAGTAACTTGTAGGATATTTTAACACATTCTTTTCGTGACGACAAGTATATACTTGTTATTATAAGTTATTATAAACTAGAAAGCTACAAATATCCAAGAGGGTGCACATTTATAAAGGGAGAATAGAAAGAAAATGGTTACAACAAATTGCACATGAGTTTGGAATATCTAAAGGTGTTGGGAAGATATGTAAAAATTATAAGACAAGTAAATCTTAAAATGCAAATGGAATGAAATTAGAACAAATATGTAAAAAAAATTAATAAATAATATGCCTTGTCACTTACTCGAGGTTTATTTTTTTACTTTGTTTTATTTATTATTTACGTTTATTCATCGGTTATATATCGTCTCTGTTATTGTTGTGACGATGGAATAAATGTTTTGGTTCCTAATTCATATAGTATTTATGTTTCTTACAGATTTTTTACCTTAAATTTCCCGAAAAATGTAAGCGTTAACTTAAATACCAATGAGATTGTACATATACCCAGAGACGATGTTTTATGTTTCTTATGGCACAAATCAGTTTCTGGGTGTACAAATATATTCATAGAATAATCCTCAAATATTTTGTTTTCATAATTGAAGTAATAAATAAATCTGCGTAATAAAAGCATTAACTACTGCACGAACTTCACAAAAAAAGGGAAATTATTCATTTTGTTCTACTTTGAGACATTGCAAATTCAACTGATTGCTTTTTAACTATAAAATATACTTGAATTTAGCAATTTGTAATTATGTATTTTAAATTGTATAAATTTTAAATACATTCAATATCCAAATCCTTTTAGACAAATCATAGTAGTTATATTCATAAAAAAAATCTTATAAAATAATTGGAAATAAATGAAATTATAAATTGATTGTATTATTTTTAGAAGAATTATGAATAAACAATTAATCAATTTATGTGTCCATGTATTTAGCACTGTATGATTTTATTTTAACAATTCCAAAATTTTACTACCTAAATTCAATCTCTATTCAAAGTTAAATGTGTTGGTAACACAAATATTCAAATGTTGATTATCAACAATCGATATTACATTAAATGTAAGAAAAATTCCAACACATGAAACAGAATTAATGATCTTTTTGCTGAGACTCTAACTTAGTAGATTCTTCATCTTCGTCAACTTGATCTTCTGGATCGTGGGGCCATGTTGTAGGTTTCTCTGGATTAAAAGCAAGTTCTGGATATGCATCCCTAAAATCTTCCATTGTCATTTCTTCAATTGGTAACAAGCCTTTTATTCTTTCTATTTCTTTTCGTGAGTCCTCAATTCTTTGATCAGTTTCACGACAAAATTGTTCAACATTTTGTGACTGTAACATAGTGACTAATATTAGCTAAATAAAATTTTTAAAAATAAGATATGAAAAGAACATAAATATAAATTGTATTACCAGTTGCTTTTCTTCAGATTCGATTTCTGCTGTATATTTATCAACTGGGTAAGGTATTGATAGTGCTTCATATTCTTTTTGAAACTTTTCTACTAAACCAGGAGTTACAATACTTTTTTTATAGTATGTCCAATCAATTTTTGGTACATCTTCAGGAAGAGCTGCCATACTGAAAAACATAAGATATACTTATTCAAATAATTATTGAATATTTCTTATTAGATTCAATGTTATATTATTATCACCCTTTTCTGTTAAAAGATACTGGTTCATCGTTAATTTGTAGTATTATTAAAAGACATTCTCAAGCATTGAATTCTTCTCCAATTATTAAAATTATCAAAAGCTTCTAAGAAGTACAAATGTTTTTAATGAAATTAATACAAGATATAGTGGACTGCTTACAAGAAAAACCTTTACAGGAATGCAAATTTAATTGATAAAATAGATAGAGCATATTTACTTTTCACATATATTTTAGGTTCTATCATGCTACTTGCCATGCTGGCCACACAAACAATTTAGACTGAGTGACAATGAGACATTAGATAAAAGTGGTGATTAGGTGAAGCAAACGAGAAACTCCTCTTACTCCTGTGCTATTCCAGGGTTTTTTGTGAGCAGTGCATAGTATAATGATGTATTTATTTATTGTTGTCTGTGAATAATTTTAAAAGAGATCATGAGATCTCGTTTTTAAACACATCATATGTCGAAATTTTTATTTAACAGAAGTCGAACTCAAAATCCATCAATACTTAAATTAGAAAAAAAATCTTAAGTATAATTCATCAAGATTAAAATTTGCAACATATATGAAGACATTATGTAATGAATTTATTTTGACGATTCTTACTAACCGTCGTAAATATTGATCAGATTTAGCTTTAAAAGCAGCCAAGGAATTCTTTTCAGTTTCTGCAATTCGCTCGCTGATTGCCGCCCAATTTATTGACTTGATTGCGTTTCGTGACATTTCTCCGTATAATACCACTCCGTAGAACTAACGTAACTCTCTCCTTCCGAACTATGAACGATCACGAACAGAATTGCCGATGTGCTGACATACTTATAAATTGTATCGATATGTTCGCTATCGAAAGTATCGATATACATAATATCGAGAATGAAATGTATCGAAAGTATCGATATACATAATATCGAGAATGAAATGTATCGATATTATCAGTATCGATACTTTCGATTAATTTATGAAAATAAAATTAAAAAATTAATTTAAAAATTATTTAAAACTATATATAAAAGGAAATATAATTATAAATGAAACTTAATTTTAAAAAATAAACGTTTTATTCAAAATGCCAGTTACTGATAGATAATGATCTTAAAAATAACTTGTTGCAAGTGTTCTCCAATTAAATGATTTGTCGCCTCATCTAGGATTTTTACCTACTTTAGAAAATAATCGTTCAGATGAAACGAATGTTGCATTAAATACTAAATATTTCTTCGCCGATCTAGTTAAGGGTGAATTATTGAATTGGTTTCAAAATGAAATTGGACAATTCTCCCTTTTAATTATAAATTGATTTAAATAATATTATAAATTATCTGGTATTTGATTTTGATTTGTAATTTCTCTTGATTTAAGCAAATTTGCTAGATCTTCATGATATGATCAAAATCAGTTTCTTTTTGTCTTGTTACAAATAAATTAAAAATTTCTCTGCAATATTTTGTAGTAGGACACAATTTCATTAAACGCGGTTAAGTAATAGAAAAGTAGTTGTAACATGTTACATTCAGTTTAAAAATAACTATCTTTTATGCATTATTTTTTATATATCTATCAAGAGTTAATTTCTGTGGTGCATTGTACACTGGCAATGAATACTTGCCTTGAAATATTAAATTAATATTCTGTACCTAATTAAAAATAAGAAATGTAATAAATTAATGGAAACCTGATGTTTGAGATTAATAATTCATAAAAGGTTCTCTTAATGCCTGCATGTCATTACCTAACAAAATAAATAATGAAGTCAAACCTCAGCAATTAAAAAGTAAGTATCTCATTTTGTTTATAATACATGCCAAAAATTCCAGGTAATGGAATAATAGAAAGATTTTTTACCAATAGCATTCTATTGTTTGAAAAACAGGAAATTCGTAATAAATAGATTTGATATGATGTGTATATTTATTACAAGAAATAATAGGTTTGTCGTTCGAGATAACTTATTGAACAACCTAGTAATTTTGTTGATCATTGATAATAATAAGAAGAAGAAAAAAGAAAAATTACATATTTTAAAAACACTAATATTGTTCTGCAAAATTGCCCGGTAATAAATGTTATAAAACATTAAACAGATGTCAACGCTTATTGCTAACAATTACATCACGGATTATTCATAGTGCTTCAAATACGCATTCAAAAAGGCGACATTAGCGCCATTTGCGTCTGAATCACGCAAATTAGGTGTGACCATACTTTTTGACGAGAGTTCACAGATCTGTTTTAGAGCATACGCCTGATACGCCCGCGTTTATAGAGTTGTGTATTCAAGTGCATTTGCGTTTGTTTCAGTGTTGAAATTTTAATTTGGTTAGTTCGTAAGTTTGAATTGGATAAAGGTTTGTGTTTGATCTCAGAGTGCAATAATTTTGTGTAATTCATATGCAATTCGCATATATGCACATGGTGCGATAATAGCAAGGACGCTGAATTTCACGGTTGGTGAAATAATGATTTAGTACATTTTATGCGTAAATCGTTAATTGAAGGTAAAGAATATTCAATAGTAATAGAATTATATTTTCAACAAAATTGAAAATATAAATTTGTTTTATGAAATTTTATATTAGAACTCTATATTGTATTCCTTGACTCCTCCCATAGTAGATTGCGGTAATAATTTTAAATCACGCCTTCATAGTTGACATTTATTAGAAATGACGTGAAAAATAATTTTCTACACAAAAAATTATCATTTATGTACAGTTACTTTTAAAATTGAGCATACATTTATGTTGCTAATAAAAATTAGCAGGAAATTGAATACAAATAAATGTATCCAAAGTTAAAACACAATATATATTTTATTCATATACACTTTTATGACACAAAATTGAGCGTACATGTAGCTACTTTCATACCATATGGATTAAATATTGATAATATTGAGAAGAAGTTTTGTAAAATGTGTTTGGGACTACTGCTGTTGAGCAATCAAAACAAGGTTGCAAAAACAAGAGGAAGCACATTAATATTACAATTTAAAATCTTGTCATAAAATTATACTCACAAAGAAAATCTCTATTGGAGGTAGGAAAAATACTAGGTAGAATATATTATATCAAATTATAAACAAATTTAGATATAAAAGAATAGTCCAAAATATACCTAATTGGAATAAGAGAAAAAACTGTTATTAAACAGTGATTAACGGTTCATTTACCAACAAATTAAGATAAATCTTAAGATAAATGTACAGAATTCAACATCAGAAGTTTTTTTATGTATAAGAAAACAAATTTTGGTTGAAACTATTTGCCAATTGTTGAGCGAATAAGGATTTTATAGTAGAATTGCTTTGAAGAAACTGTACATTTCAAAAGTGAATAAGTAAAAACATTTAGAATTTGTAAAACCATTTATAAATTGTGAAAAAAAACTTTTGCAATAAGGTAATATTTTCAAATGAAATCAAAATTAATTTATTTGGGCCAGTTGATCAGAAACAAATAATATGAGGGCAGATGTTTAGTTGAATATCATAGGAAAAATATATGTTACATATATTTATATGTTCCATATTTTTATATGTTCCACTATACTATAAGGTAGTATAAATACAAATGGTACTGAAAATATTGAATATATAGATGGTACAATGGATAAGAATAAATATTTAAATATTTAGAAAATAAAACTTAAAAGAATCAGCACAAAAAATAAAAATGCTAAGAGTACATTATTTTTAACAGGCACAGGCAATCGCATGTAAATCAGATATGAAGAATGATATTTGATTAAATCTCATTTTAAAATACTGCTTCAAGTCTCTAAAATGAGTGTAGAAAAAACTAGGAAAGTCAAGCAACTACATCATTAGTAATAACAGAAAGTATACACATTGAGCTGTTTTTATTAAAATAAAAGTATTGGCATAATTAGAATTTCTTAAGTATAAATTATTACAATATTGAATTTGATATTTGTATGTCATCCTTTTTTCGTTATCAGAGTTTTCAAACGATTCAACATTAATTGCATTAACTTTTTTGTGATATTTGGATTTATATTTTCCCATTCTTTCAGAAATGCTTTCTTTGGCTCCTCTTTTGACGTTATGTGTCGTTTTTTAATTTGTTATACCATTTCAGCCCAAAGATGTTCAATGGGATTTAGATCTAGTCAGTGGACTTTTCTTGCCACAGCATACATACCAACATTGCAAATATTTAGAATTAAAATGATATAATATCAAATTTCCCAATACTTTTGTTTCAATAAAAACAATTCACTATGTATAGTTTTTACTATTATTAATCATATAGTTACTTGAATTTCTTGACTTCTTCTACACTTAATTTAGAGACTTGAGGCAGTATTTTAAAACTAGATTTAATTAAACATCATTCTTCTCTTTTTGTTTTATATACAATTGTATTATAAAATATTTCTTGTGCCAATACTTTTGTTCAGCACTGTATATCCTATATTGTTAAATTATGGCTATTGTACAGAGTTCCAAAATTTTAAAAAACACCTCTCCAGTCCCATATGTCAACCTCACGGAGAATGTTTGGAGAGAAATTAAATTTAGATTAGGAAAATATAATTTTACAAATATTGAAAATTTTAAATGAGAATTAAGAAAAGAATATGATAATATTCCATCTTTTTTTTATACAAAAACTGATTCATTATTCCCAAGTTGTTATTAACAAAAGGATATGCTACAAAGTACTAGTGTGTAAAAAGTTTATTAATACTTATAAATAGTGTTAATAATACCTACACACTCAATTTTGTGTCATAAAAGTAAATGTGCTCTTGCAGTTTTCCTTAAATATAAACAAATAGTTCATTTTATTTAAAAATTTTTTTACAAATTATCTTCTAACATATACATATATATCATGTTTTTAATTTTAAATAAGTCTGTTTATATTCATTTTACAACCAATTTTTATTACCAACATAGATGTATATTCAATTTTGTAACTGTATATCTGAAATAATCTGGAGAGAGCAAGGAAAAATATTTCTTTTCTTTTACCATACATCTGAAAATTTAAAAGTATAAAACTAAAAACTATTAACCAAAATTCAAATGTGCAGTAAGTAAAATAAAGTAAAAAGTATAAATGCATATTAAATATAGCACATGATATTTTTAATAGTGCTATGTCTACAGTAAATGTAAAAAGTATTTGTACAAGAATTGATTATAACAAAAACATTGTATCATAATTTTTATTATATAATTTTTATGAAATACTACTTTATTCGTATTCTTTGAAATCTGTGTAACAAGTACTATATAAATAAATGTAAAGTAATTACACCCTTTGTGGAAACATACATTCAGAAGCTTACGGAAATAGGTACATAATAATGAGCTTTGGTATGGACAATATGGACAAAACAATTGCCTATATGTGAGGTTCGTTTGTTTAAGTACATGTTACAAAAATATTTTAAATCTTAATAAATGATATATAAAAGGCCCAACATCAAATATTTATGAGAGCTTACGTCAAAGGGAAATAAACAATACATTGTGAAGATTTGAATTCTTCAAATATTGTGGCAACTTTATGTTTATTATACTATGACTCTATGTAATCTATTGTTTAAAATGATAGATACAAATTGATGGTATATCTATCTTATGTATATATATCAACATGCATCTGCAATATCAAAAAGTTGACTATTTAACAACATACATTTGCAAAGGGTTAATAAGATTTTCATGTCCATATATGAATATGTAGTTTTGGAACATTATTTTGCATATTAATAACATACTGTATGATGTCTGTGGAATCCAATGGCATTAAATTTTCTGTAGTTTATAAAAATTTCTATGTTTTAATATTGTACTGATGTATTTGCATAATCTTACTTTTTCTTGATAGAAAGTTATGTATAGTGGTAGTAGACACATTAACGTTTATGTTATTTTAAATTTTGACTATTTTTATTCCATTCATCTTTGGATTTCATTATTTTGATAATAGTTTGTTCAATCTGTCTGTTGAACTTTTTTGGATATATAATTGTGGAAATTGTGGTGAACGAACACTTGGTTAAAGTACACACAAAGAAAGTTTTTATTGTTAAAAAAGAAGAAATATATTAGAAAAGTAAAAAATAATACAGTACTGGACAAAAGTATTGGCATAACATGATTATTGTGATTCAAATGCTTATAACTACTAAACAAATTCATTCATTATCTATCCTAGTTTGTTACATAACAGAAGCAATAATATAAATAAATTGAATCACAAAGCAATAATAGAAATATATTTATTGAACATCTTATGGATGAATAAAAGTATTGGCCCACATAAATGAGAGCATTTAAAAATAACTAGGAATTAAATATTAATACTTAGTTGACTCTCCTTTCTTTTTAATGACTTCTTTAATCGTTTGGGTATTGAATCGACCAAATTCTTTGTAAAATTTAGCTTGATTTTGTTCCATTCTTCTAAAAGAACATTCTTCAATTCTATTTTACTTGTCATGTTATGTTTTCTAATCCTTTTTTCTAATTCATTCCAGACATATTCAATAGGATTCATGTCTGAATTCTGGAGTGGTGTATTCAGGGTATGAGCAATATTATAAATGATCCAATGGTGTTACAATTTAAGCGGTGTATTTTGCATTGCGATCTTGTTGGAAATACAAATA
The DNA here is from genome assembly GCF_051014685.1 of Ptiloglossa arizonensis. Lineage (NCBI taxonomy): Eukaryota > Metazoa > Arthropoda > Insecta > Hymenoptera > Colletidae > Ptiloglossa > Ptiloglossa arizonensis. The sequence goes on from NC_135055.1 coordinate 7,760,149, forward strand.
CCATGGGAGATTTAATTTTTTCACGCTATTGAATAAATTTTATATTATTTTTCCCTCTTCACTTGTAGTTTCTTTCGCTTTTCTCGACAATATTAATTTTGTTATTTTTTCTGTTGATAGCTAACTGAATTTTAGGATGACTGTTGTTAGAAATGGCAATCGGGGAATGTTCGACTTATAATTTAAAACGATGATAGGAAATTTTTCGAACAAATACGGATACATTAGATTTAGTATCATCTACTAATACTTTTATCTACCCATAAAATGTTTTATAAATACAATTTTGTTATTATTTAGTGAATCAATGTATTTATATTATTGGTTCTGTTATGTAATAAACTAGGATAGATAATAAATGAGTATGTCAAAAAGTTTTCCTTTAAATGAATTTCTTAGTAGTAATAAGTATTTATATCACAACAATCATGCTGTTTCAATATATTTGTCCAGCATTGTACATAAAAAATAGAACGGCGCTCTAACCGGCTTCCACACTTGGCCATTCCGACTCATCTTTAGTTTCTAAAGATGACTGAGAATAGGGCTTCGTGAAATTCGCAGTCGTTCACGTTTGCTTAGGACCTTCACCTTTTCCGACTCGTATTACCGATCGTACCGATTGTTGTGTTTTCTACAAACTTCATTAAAATCGGCGATTTATACTTAAGTGATGTCCCATGTAAGTACTCGAGAAATTGCAACGATTGCTATCTATACCACTGCATACCACAATCACATTCTCTATAGACAAAAAAAGCTTCAAAGTAAAAATAAAAAAAAGTACCTCCGATATCCGGACAATCCAAGCGTGGGTACCTCAAGGAAGTGTACTAGCTCCTGCATTTATTCTACACTGCGAAAACTCCCAATATGAAAACATTCAAATCTACACGTTTGTAGATAACACTGCATTAATCTTCATTCGTAAGAATTTACAAATTTCCCCATTAAATTTCCAAAATCACATCGCAAAAGTGGAAAATTGGTTAAATACTAACAATGGAGTAGAATTTTCTATTTCTTATACTGGTACATGTAATATAGCAGTATAAACTCAACTGCAATTGACGCACAAATATAGCGTAAACGTATAAAAAATATAATCTTTCCATCAAATTATAGGGGTGATATCAATTGGTAATAATAATTTTAGTTTTGGTATTGCAGTGATTTCGGTATTACCTGCATCGGTTACATACGGGAGATTAACAATATATTTACAATAAAGAAATAACAGATTTTAGTGTAATATAGTTTGCATGCTATCAGAAAAACTTCGATGCTCTCACATCGAATGTATGTATATCAATAGATAATTATTTAAGAAGAATTAGGCCTCAACGATTTCAATGATTTTGAAATAATATGTTGTAAAAATCAATATTTTGAAGAACCTTTTTCTATTCATTTAATGAATAGAATATTCACTGATCTTGTCCCTTATGATTTTTTTCTTTAGGTCCATCTAAAAACTGAAGTCTGTACATACCAATCAAGAAATATTTAAAAGCTAAAGCTTGTTGTTTGCCATGAAATTACAATTATAATATCGAAAATGATCGCCCGAATAATGAAAAATTATTGAAATCGGCCACGATAGTAATCGCGAATAAAGGTCAAGATGTCACGAATATTATTTTGATGTCATAATCTTAAAAAAAAAGTAAATAGAATCCCACGTATTTTCATATTCCAACAAAAATTTTTTAAAAATTTACACCATGTTTATTTTATCAACTTTTAAAATCCAGGAAATTGTTTTGTTACATTCTGATAATTTATCACGTTTGAACGAGAAATTAATAGTGACACAAATAATCTTACATATCCGTATATAATCTTATATATTTGAACTTAATAATATAAAAAGAAATAAAGTAAGGTACTACGTGACTGTCTTTTCTTCTCTCACTCAATTGCTGATACTCATTACTCTCTCCTTTCATATGCTGCGTTCACGCTTCATTCCTGAACTATGTCCGTTCCGTACAGCGGTCCATATTAATATAATAGTTTAAGCATAATTTATTGTATTGTTTAAAAGTATAATATAAATGTGTAGAAAAGTAAAGTAATTATTAATAAATATGTAAGTACCATTTAAATTTGATACGACTTCATAAATATAATATGATTGTTCATTTCGAATTTTGTTCAATTGAATTTGCATACTGTATGCTGGTTGGTCGCGCACACAAAAGTAGAGTATTGACACGTTAAACGCCATAGTGGTCCCTGAAGACTAGCGCTCCAAACTTACAACGATTCTTTAAAGCGCTTACGAAACATTAACTCTAATACTTCTTAACTTTAAAATAGTATTACTCCTGTTAGTAATACTATAAAATAACAAGTGCATCGACAAATTATCGAATATTTCAACTTTTTACTTTATGGTTCGAACAAATATCCCTGATATTTTCAAGTATAGAAAACTGATGTGGCGTTTAATGTGTTAAGCATGCGAAAAATGGAACGAGGTAAAGTATCAATGTTTTGTTTATTTTCTACTATTTCTTGTTCGGTTTTAGTTCCTTTCTACGTTAAGATATATTATACGAGGACTGCACGATAAGTATCTGTTTTTAACAGCTCTCCAGTTGACTCAAAGTTCGTATATTATTGTTTAACACTTGTCTTCCGAACGATATCTGTCAAAATTGTAGACATTTATCAAGTAATTTTGTTTTGGTAACTGTTTGTGTGTTGGTGACAAGTTTGTGTTTGTTTTCAACTATGGAAAAAGAGCAATATCGGCCAATGATTCGATTCCTTTTTTCGGTTGGGAAGACATTTGAGGAAATCAAAATGAAGTTACATGCTGTTTATAAGGACGATGTACCTTCGATAAGCACCATCAGTTATTGATTTAATGAATTCAAGTGTGGCCAAACATCCGTTTTTGATGAAGAGCGCTCCAGATGTCTGATTGAGGTGACTCAACGGAACAAAATTCGTAATATCGTGTTAACAGATCGTCGAGTCAGAAGATTGAAGAGATGCTGACATTGTAAACATATTGGCGAGATGGGTGCCACGTGTGCCATAATGGAACAAAAACGAAATCGCGCTCGTCCATAATCGCCACAGTAAAACTGGTCGAATTACGTTACGAATTGCTGCCTCATCTACCATATTCACCAAATTTGTCCTCTTTTTGTTTCCAAACCTGAAAAAATGACTTGGCGGAAAAGAGATGTCAAAGGAAGAGGTCATCTCCGAAACAGAAACCTATTCTACAGAATTTGACAAAACCTACTTTTTAGATGGTTTTAAAAAGTTGAAATTTCGTTGAATCAAGTATATCGAATTAAATGGAGACTATCTTGAAAAGTAAATTAAAAGAAGAAAAAAAAGAAAACGTTTCGATTCACCGGAAAGATTTTCAGGAAAAATAAAATAGCACGAACCAGTCAAAATTTTTAGCAACAATAAGAATGTCAGAAAAAATGCCGGGTCTGTCACTCATATTATATACGTCGAGAAACTGCTTATATGTGTAAATATATATATATTATTTCCAAGCAAACTGACATCACCTATATTTACATTATTTATGTATCAAGTAACAATTCTATGTGTTCATAGATATACCAGTTTGTCAATTTTTCCTAAGGTTTTTGTAAAAACTGCGTGTTCTTTAATTTTATTTATAGGATAGCCACTTTAGAGTTTTCAAAGAGTAGGCACAAATTGTTTTTATCGAAATTAATTATTGTACAAATATTTTTTGTAACCACTTTAACATGGGTCACGGTTCATTTTTAAAGCCCATATAAATATCTTTCATGCGTGTTTTAAACGTATTAGAAGTTAGAGAACAATAATAATAGTTAGAATGAAATATATTATTTTCGTTTTTGTTTGGAGGTGATCACGGTTGAGCAACTTATAATATACAATGCTGTGAATAATTATAAGCTCAATCATATTTTTAAATGTTTCACAATGATGATGTTACATAAGAAAAATAAGTAAATCAAAAATATAAATTTTTTTATATCAAAACTACACTTTTTACTCTTGATGAAAATCTTGTGAACCATTCTGATTGCTTTTTTCCTGTAGCTTTCAATTTCAAGTTTCAATTAATTCTTTACCACAATCTGCGATCTACGAATTAGAAACTAATAAATTTCATTTCAATTAAAAAATAGTCTTATTAATACTTAATTTGTTTCAAAGAAAATAGTTTTTGGTTTTATTTTAATTGAATAAACAATTTAAGATATCTAATGATGATCAATAATTACAGGGAATTTAATAATATATCAACTACATTGAAGGACGCATAGCAATGTATTGTATACAAACAATTTTGACATATATCCTGATCGTTTTAAGTGGCGTATTTTCTCAAAATATGTTATATGGAGAAATATTATATCAATGTCCACAACATTGGATACAATTTCAGGAATCATGTTTTCGTTTTATAAAAAGTCCCATTAGAGAAAGGGAGGAAGCTAGAAAAAATTGTCAGGCTTATCAAAGTGATCTTGTTACAATAAATTCCTTGGAGGAACATGGGTTTCTATTATATCAATTATTGTGGCAAGATCCTCAACATCGTAAATGGTACACTGGTATAAAATATCAAAATGGGAACTGGATAAATGAAGGTGATAATACTCAGCTGTTAAGTATGGATAATGCATTTTTGCCTGAACCAAATGATAATATACCTGGTAAAGATTATCTAGTATATTCTTACCACAATAATTTACAACGTTGGGGATTAGAAAAAGTAACAGGCAGAGATAAATTGTTATACATTTGTGAAGCTCCAATTTCTACTTTGCACAACTTACTGGAAGATGATCGTACCTATCAGTATGGTGTTGAAATTGATGATCCTAGTAAAATTCCTAGAGGACCATATTTTATTAAGCAACCTGTGGATAAAGTATTTGATGTATCAAAAAGAAAAATAAGTAACGATGTTTCGTTGAGCTGTTTTGCAGGTGGTTATCCTGCACCAACATACGAGTGGTTTCAAGAAGATTATGAAAATGATAGATTAATTGCAACAAAAATAGACCCACTAAAAAATATAAGATACACTATAAGTGGTGGTACTTTGATTATTTATGAACCTGACCAGGTAATTATATATTAAATTTTATAAAATTTCTGTTAAAAATAAATTATATGAATGATATTAATCGACTACTTTTAGACAGAAGACAGAGGTTCGTACCATTGCAAAGTGACAAACAAGTTTGGTACAATTATGTCTGAAAGTGTAGAATTGTCATTTGGGTATATCTTAGAATTTAATTTAAAACGTTCAGAAGAGCGTGGTGATCAGAATTGGGGTAAAGCTGTATATTGTGATCCACCGCAACATTTTCCTGGAGTAAAATATTACTGGGCACGTGACTATTTTCCTAATTTTGTGGAAGAAGATAAACGTGTTTTTGTTTCCCATGATGGGGCACTTTATTTCTCTGCATTGGAGATGATTGATCGTGGGAATTATTCTTGTAATGTTCAAAGTGTTGCCTCTGATACTGGTCGTAATGGACCATTCTTTCCATTGAGGGTTGATCCACATTGTAATTAATTTTTTCTACTCCATTATCTTTATTAAAAATACTTAAGTATTCTTTTCATTTATAGACAAATATTATTCTTGATATGAAAATAATGTTAATTTTGATCAAATTAAATAGAGTGGTATTCAGATGTATAGTTTAGAGAAATATCATGAAGTACTGCTTCTCGTAAGGACGTCTGTTCACGTTTTAGTTACGCGTTTGAGAGATAAAACGGAGCACAGATCAATACATGACACTTTCTCAAGATCTTGTTTAGCCGTGAATGTTCCGACTTTCGCACTCCTTACAAAACTAAACATCTGAATTACGCATAATACATAGGTGTATTTACAGAGAATTCCTAATATTATCGTACATCGTTTTACTTTTCAGCTTCGTTTCAACAATTAAAGTTTCCTAACAATTTTCCGAAAGCATTTCCAGAGGCTCCAATTGCCGGGGAAGAAGTAAGACTTGAATGCATTGCGTTTGGATAGTAAGTTTATTCACTTTCTTAACATGTACTACAAGGGGCACTCACGATCGGGATAAATACTTTTTGAATGGAACGAGTTTCAAAACGTAAATGATGGTAAGAATAAATAAATCCTAGAATGTTAACCATTAATCTAGACAACCACTTTGTTCAAAAAAAAACCTTCAATATTCTTTTTAACTTTATTAAAATTTAAGAAGTTATCGTTGCAATAGTTGATGTGCATCCTGGAAATAACTCAGAAGATTTTAGCAAGTGCCAATCAAACTGTTTGAGACAAAAAATATAAGCTGTTAAACACGTCTTTGTCTCAAATATGATAGAAAGCTAAAACAATCAAAGCTCACAACGATTCTGTAGTAGAAGAAGTAAAATCTGAAGTTTTTTCTGGAGGAGAAATACCATTGATGGGCTAGTTTGCTTGGCGCTTATTGTAGGATTTGAATTTTGTCTAAATAGTTTATATTTTTTTAATTTAATGTTTGTTTTGTTTCCTCATTTATTTTGCGTGTTACATTTAAGCAGATATTAAAATTATCAATTCAATCATTTAGCATTATCAATATATTCGATAATAGAAGTTGATTCGATATAACATGCAAAGAAATAAGAAATATAAATAAAGAAACAATTATATAATAACATTAAAATTTTGTCTGTAAGTCTAAACTCTGGTTTTCTGAGTTGTGAACTGAAATTTTTAAAATGCCCTTAAAGTAGGAGGGCACGTGTTAACTTACTCTTTAAAGTAGGTCGTAGATGTTGCTATCACAAAATTCATTAGCGACTGAATATCGTTATCATGATCATTAGCGGCTAATATCCTAGGATCCTTTATCCTCACTGTCAAGACGATTGTCGCATTCATCTTGATCGTAGGCTTCCCTTGTTGACGTATTCAGGCGTTGCATGATCATGTCCGTGTGTGTTTTACGGACGTACTGGACCTATCCTAGAACATTAAATATGTTAACTGTTTTGCTCATGACTTTTCATTTTTTAAGATAAGAAATTGAGTTTTGGTCTATAAGCATTCATTTATTTGTAATATTTTAATGATACGTACACATTCTTGCGTCTGTCCGTTTTGTTCCAGCAACCCATAAATTGCACTAAAAGGCCTTAGTAAAAAATCAGGAAACACACCCCCCCCCCCCCCCGAAATAACACTACATGATTGGCATCAATCCCCATTGTTGGGTATTTCTTAAGTTTATAGGCAACAAGATAAGATGAGAGTGTGAAAGTGTTTCTCGGAAAAAATAAAGAAAATCATAACTTTTAAATGATTGAAGTAAGTATTATGTAACAGCCAGTACTTGAGTACAGCAACTAACAATTCTTGTACCATTTGAAACTAATAAGACTATGATGTAATGGATTTAGTACTCTGTACATTGGGGAATATCTCTTGCAATGAAAATATAACGAGCATACACAATTCATAATGCGAAAAATTAGGGTATAAACTTATATAAGTAATAAGAAATTCAGATTTGCATTTGAACATATGATCGACAATATTTGAGTTTGGTAAAGATTTAATGCCGTAACTTGACAGGTGACTCTCGCTCACCACTTTTTTTGGTGCGGAAATTCGATGTGCTGTGTAAATTATTTATGTTTCCTTATGTGGTGATTGATATCTTGTTTATGCTTGTGACATCGTTCTTCGAAGTTCGGTCCTAAGCACTGCGTATATAATCTTACAAAGACGACGTAACGTTCCTACGTAAGATTTTCTTATCTGGGATTAGTGCGATACCATGAAGCGGACTGCATTTTCGGCATCAGTTCTAACTTGACAGCCTTGGCAAAAGGAACAGAAAAATTGAAATTTCTCATCCCCATTACCATGGAACGTAGTAATGAAATAAGCTCGAGTGAAGATGAGTTTGATTTCGAGTTGCTAAACGAGGAAATTACAACTATACACAGAGAGTTTGACGGTAGAGAGAACACGAGCAGTAGTGATGATAGTGATGAAGTAAGTGGTGTAAGAAGAGGAAAAATCAGAATAATAAACAGTGAATGTGACAGTGATAGTGATACTGCAGAAGACCCACTATCCGACAATTCTGAATGGATTAGTTGTACATGTTCCTCTGCAAATACCAAACGTGCCTCCTTATGTCTTATATTTAATACTGGTTTTCTCATTATTCTACTTCGTTTTATAATGTTGTTAGTCTAAAATACATGACGAACATTCTGTATATTTGTTTCCACTCCAGCTTTCTTAGCGATCTTTCTCGCAGTAGCACAAGAATTGGAAGCAGCACGTATTATCGTTCATGTATCGCGTTCAGATAATATTGCTGATCTTCCTATATTTTTCTTCTTTCCGTATGCACTTGTATTTTTGAGCCAATTATATATATAACTTCTTTTGCAATTTGTGTAATAGACAGCTTTTGTTTCTTCAGAGCTAAAATTGTCCTAATTTCGTTTTCACTGAGCTTTTTACTACGACCACGACACCAATTGAATGTATAACTCTGTGCAAGTTCATGAAACCCTGAAGAAAATGTAAATACTGTACTAATGCGTCGGATTATGTCTTTCTCTCCTAACAGTGAAATTTCATTGAAGTAAGGTCAGTCTATGTTATGTTTACATATTCGTAGAAGGTACGTTATACATATAACTCAGAGTTTCCATCCTAGCATAATCCTAACACAAGAAATTAAAGATAGCACGCTTGTGCTATTATTTTTTTTTAAAGTGTACAATAATTGTGGTCTACCTGTAAGAAAACTCGACTTGTGTTTCAGGCTACTTGTTTGGTTTTTAATCAAAATACTGCCAGATTCGTATTTCTTTCAGGAATTTGTGGTACAGGGTGGGTTTTATGAACATTGTTACGTTTTATATATTTAGTTTAACTTAGATTTACTTATTTTGTAAGAATATTCATTTTTAGTAAATGCATCATAGATATTTGATTCCATGTTAATGAGAACATCTGACAAGTATACATGTATGAAATCCAGGAAAACGTGCAATAAAATTGCACTTTACTTTGTTTTAAAATATATGAAATTCAATGCCTTAAACTTAATACGTCATGAGCAAAAAAGTTAACAAAAATTATCTAATCAAAAGTGGTGATCTTAATATCAGTATTATAATATGATTGAATTATTTAATTAGAATAGAAATATTCTTCATTTGATATAGCCCTGTTCCATCATACAATTGGACAAGAAGAGGCGCATTATTACCACGTGGAGCACATATAACTAGTTATAATCGAGTATTAATAATACCAAAAGTGCATGTTGATGATCAAGGAGAGTATGTCTGTAGAGTTCATAATGACAGATTGTCAATCGAAAATTCGGTAAGGTTGACTATACAAGCAGCTCCTAATTTCACTATTCCATTAGTGGATAAGCATATGGATAACAGAGGAGAATTAACTTGGACCTGTGAAGCATTTGGAATACCAGATGTAACTTATAGTTGGTTTAAAAATACTGAATTGTTGGACATGGAAACTCTTAGACCTGAGGATAAAGATCGATATTCCATACAAGACAATGTTTTAAACATAAAGTATTTGGATCCAGAAAGGGATCCAGCTATGTATCAGTGTCGTGCAAAAAATCAATTGAAAACAAGATACTCGTCTGCGCAGCTTAGAGTGTTATGTAAGTTGTTACTAAATATTCAGTTGATATCTAAAATAGCTGAAACAGGGAGAATAAATGAACAGGCTCGGATTTGAAACATTAAATGTGATTATTTTTGTTATTTAAAAAATATATAAGTGGGTTATAGTCGAAAGTATAGTATCAAATTATGTAATATATGTAGTATATAAAAATTTGGTTATTGATAATACTGTCCGACACGAATTGCTTTCAATAACTAACGAGTGATCCTTGTAGAGCTACACTCTCCAAATAAGAATCCGGAATTGATATTCACAGAAATATACGAGAAAAAAGAGAACACTGAAGTATTAAAATAAAAAAGGTCAAATATTATTTATACAAAGTAGATGGCCCATTGAACGCTTCTATCGGCGTTGGTATCGCATCTCGTGATAGATACAGAACTTTTCGTAAAAATACAAAACGAATGCAGAGGAACTACACACATCGTCACTTTTTTAAACTTTGATGTTAATTTATAACTATTTAGACCCAAAAACAATTAATAGATTATACACCACTATATTCGAGAAACTCTCCTCTATTTTTGAAGACCAATTGGAACTTTCTCACCTTTTTACTTTTCATGTAATACCTCATGTTTGTGGAAAATCCTGGATTTTTATAAGAACTTGTGTTTTTCGAAAACTTAGAGTGATTCAACAATTCGGCTTCCGGATTCTTGTATAAAGAGTGGCTCTATAAGGGTCACTTACTGATTATTGAGAGGCAGAAAAAAGTTTCAGTTTGTCAGACAATGTAATCGACCTGGCAAGAATCATACCAATTGATTAGAGTAGTCAAGCTAATCCGTGTTTGAAATTTGATTTAGTACATTATGTGATTGATTCCTTTTTTTTTTTAAGTGTAGTATGCCTGAGAAATGTAAGAGTTTGCATATTATTTCTTCAAATTATAGCTTTAAAACCATCGTTTAAAAAACGACCCATGGAACCTGAAACCTATGCAGCAGAGAAAGGAAATGTTACAATTGTTTGTAATCCTGAAGCTGCACCCAAACCAAAATTTGTTTGGAAAAAAGATGGAAATGTAATTGGTTCTGGTGGCAGGCGAAGAATTTTAGAAACTGGTAGTCTTATAATTAGCCCTGTATCCAGAGATGATGAAGGCACTTATGTTTGTATTGCAACAAATCAATATGGAACTGATGAAACTCGTGGACGATTGATTGTTCTACGTAAGTTACTATTTTTTGCAATACTTTTTTGTCAACCATATTATGTTTAAAATGTTTTCATATAAAGATGGTCCACAATTTGTGGAAAGATTGCCGCAACGTGTAACTACAGCAATAACGCAAAATCAAATTTTACGGTGTATGGGTGAAATTGATGAAACCCTAGATGTTGCATATATTTGGAAACACAATGGTTTACATATCAGAGATGAAAATATAATGAGTAATCCCAGATTGCATATTGATGGTGAAGAACTCAATATAATAAATGCTACGTTCGCAGAAGCAGGAGAGTATGAATGCATAATTAAAAGTGCCGTAGGTGAAATTTCTAGTAAAACAATAGTTATAGTAGAAGGCCCACCAGGGCCACCGGGAGGTGTGCAAGTCGTAAACATTATAAAAACTTCCACGACTTTACGTTGGACTGATGGTGCTTTTAATGGTAAACCAATTACTATGTATACAGTAAGCGCGAAAACTAATTGGAATCATACATGGTTTAATATCATAGAAAGTATGTATATTCATGTATACATTTCTTATAAATTCTATGGTAAACATCTTCTTCATGTGTATATTATTTCAGATATTACTGCCATTGAAGTAGATAGGTATAATGGTAGGAAAGAAGCTTATTTGGAAAATGTTTTAAATCCTTACACCACTTACGCATTTTGCGTATCTGCATTTAATGAGTTGGGATATAGCTTACCGTCATCACCTTCCCCACAATATAGTACTCCATCAGATATACCAACTAAAGTTCCATCTAATATAAGTGGAGGTGGAGGAAAGATTGGAGACCTCACCATCACATGGAATCCATTACCACCTTCTGACCAAAATGGTCCAGGAATCTATTATATTATTTTTTGGCGTCGAAAATATCACGAAACAGAGTTTCAGTCATTGTCTTTGAAAGAATATGGTAATGTTTTCAGGAGTGTCGTACAAATACCACAACAATTCTATTATACAGAATACGAGATCAAAGTCCAAGCAGCTAATGCATTAGGTTTTGGACCAATTTCTGATACAGTTACAATATTTAGTGCAGAAGATATGCCGCAAGTAGCTCCGCAACAAGTTGTTGCACATAGTTATAATAGTACTAGTTTAAGAGTTAGTTGGGCGCCAATCGAACAAAGTCGCGAAAAGATACGAGGCAAATTAATAGGTCATAGAATAAAGTACTGGAAAGAAAATAATCGAGAAGAGGATGCAGTGTATTATTTATCTCGAAGTACACGATCATGGGCTCTTGTTGTTGGTCTACAACCAGATACTTACTACTATGTTAAAGTAATGGCATATAATTCTGCTGGAGAAGGGCCTGAAAGTGAACGATATCTGGAGAGAACTTACCGAAAAGCACCACAAAAGCCACCATCATCTGTTAATGTATATGGTATAAACCCTTCGACGGTTAGAGTTGTGTGGCGTTATGTTCAACCAAGTCTAGAAGAAGAACCATTAATTGGATACAAAATACGTGTCTGGGAATTAGATCAAGATATGAGTACTGCAAATGATACTATTAGACCGAGTGGTACAAAATTAGAAGCTGATATCACTAATCTCAGTCCTGGTAAGGCATACCATTTGCGTGTACTTGCATTTAGCAAAGGTGGAGATGGACGCATGTCAAGTCCAACTTACACATTCCAAATGGGCGATACAGCTGCTTTTAGAAGGAGTGCTGGTAACAAAATATCAAATGCTGCTTTAGGTATATCTTTATTATTACTATTTTGCATTTATGAATATGTGTAATATACTCATGATTTTTCAAGAATATATACATTTAGTGGATGTGTAGCAACAAATTTTTAAACAAGCATCCTATTGACCAGTTTTATATGGATACAAACGGTACCTCAATAACATTTCGTTACATTCTTTGTTATTAACTTGTTGGCTTAATGCTATTTGATACAAATTACAATGCATTTATTTATATCTTTGATAACAGAATCTTGTTGCTATTATTTGAAATATAATCAACAAGTGAAATTTTAATAAAGAATAGTTAAGATAAGCAAAGTAATTTTAAGATAAGAACAAGTTTTAACTTGAAAAATTCTAAAGATTTAAAAAATTATGTTTGTTTCCTAAAATATGTCTTTACTTATATGCCCATTTGAAAGTATTTGTTAACAGTTAAACAAAGTCAATTAATGAATTTTTTAAAGTACTCCTTCTTAAACAATGTACAGTATTCCAATTTCTCGTTTCAAAATCTGATCTTTTCCTCGATTGATTGCAAGCGACCAACTGTCGATAGATGCTGAGTGTTCCTTGCTGCACGTTGCATTCAAAAAATGAGTCAAAACATAACTCTATTTAAATCTTTTATATTATGTATAAAACGACACTTCTGAATGTTGCAAGTACGTACACCTTCGAATAAAATCTTGTTTTGACTCATTGTCGTAGGAAAAACCTAATTATCCATTGATAATACTTTCATAAAGTGATGTTGAAAAATATAAAATTTTGTATTTCATATGAGTGGTTTATACACTCGCTTGTAAATTTTAGCCGCCGCGTGTATCTATGCAAAATTCACTCTCATTATATATGATTTACTTTGTCAGTTCGAAATAGAATTTGCCATCATTTCCGGAAAAAAATCAGATGTATGACACAATGTTTCGCCCTGAAACGAGAAAGTGGAGGATTAAGAAATTTTAATAAGCTTCATTTTGATAGTAGTTATTGTAAACTTTATTTAAAACGTTTTTGATCGTAATATTTCAGTCCTTTTCAATAATAGAATTATAATTAGAATTATAAAAGAAATATATATTAATTATAATATATTTACACCCACTACATCTGTTAACCTTATTTGTTTATTAGAAACACGAAAAATTAAAATTATATTGACAACTTACATTATATAAAATATGTTCATTGTTTTTCGTTTACACTGTCATTAATAGTATTATTATTAAATATTAAATGTTGTTTAGAATGGTTTATGATTTGACCTATTGTACTATATGTACAATTTGGTTGTGTTTTTAATACATGCAAGTTCAAAATGCGTGTTATTATTATTTTTTCTCAGTGTAAATATATGTATTATATAGTGTTTCTGAACTAGTACAACCCGAAAAAGGGTGAATCTATACGAAAATATAAGTCGAAAATGTAGAGTGACATTTTTCCATTTGAAAATAGTTGCTTGTATTCAAGAGTATATGTAATTTTGTTCATAAATCAGTATATCTGCTATATTGTTGCGTGTTTATTTCTAAATCCAAATTGATGTGATTATATTAGATCTTTGATCATTTTTCTTAATTAAATCAAAGTCTTGGATTTTTCTAATTTAGATGTCAGTAATAAAATATCTTCCTTGAAGGTAGTTCTTGGGATTTCTTGATTGTAATCAGTATTTGTTGGGATTGTAGATCTTGTGCTGACGTGTTTGTCATTAGGTTGGAAAGTGTTCGGTAAAGATAGTAGCTTTTTCAAGGGCATTTCTTGCCAAGCTATCGTCAGATTCCTTGACAGCAAGAGAGTAGTCTTTTGAATTGTTTAGTGGATTTTCCATAATGAATAATTCATATCTTCGTCGGAGGAAAGCTTATAGATGTATGAGTGAAATTTATTATTGCAATGCTGCAGTATTAGCTGTTTCACTTAAACGATTGCGTTCAGTCTTTTTTATTGAAAAGAAATGTGTTTCGGAAATATTTTCCAGTGCTTATTGATGACATTATGGACATTGAACATGCCATCTCTCGTAAAACATTTTGATCCCATTTCAAATTTATTTCTTTAGACGTTGCCCACATATTTTTTACAATTTTTCTTTGTCTGTTTTCTGTTGTCTCTTGTTGAGGTTGATTGCGGACGTTCGGATCTCTTACGGTTGCTGACACTTCCATTTTTACAAAATTTTTTATTTATACAGCTGACAGCAGTCCTGGTGTTGTACTTGGCTGAAAACTTTTTGCCAGAGGTAGTAGTTCCAGGATTTTCCTGTACGCGCTGAAAAATTGTTCCTCTGTGTTTCTTGCAATCTGTCTAAATCAACTTCTGTCGACGAAAAATATCGAATGATCTACATATATTTCGCAAGCATTCTTTAGTCCTTTGAATAACTCTTCTATTAGGATAGTGACAACTTGACTACCGATCTCGGTAGTAATTGGCAGCCAAAGATACATTCCTTACTACAATGTATACAATTTATACCCAAAGTATATACTATATTCCTTACTGCAGTATGTTGCCATATTGACAGAATGATACAAATTGAGAGTCTGCATCGAAGACGGTAAGAATACATGACACTGACTATGTCTATATATAAAAGTAATCGCCTACCTTCCGCAAAACCAACTGAAAGTGTAAGGACGACGAATTTATATCATGCCAAAGTAAATGCACACGTACTCGATGAATATTCAACATCACTTTTTCGGAAATAAAGCCTTAAATGAAAAAATGTCACTCTACATTTTCGACTTACTTTTTCATCTAAATTTAACTCCTATTCGGGTTGTACTACCAGTTCGGAAATACACTGTATATTAAAATTATGCAGAGAATTGAAATAATACAGTCAAAGATATTTTCAATCAAGTTTGTAAAAGTACTGTCAAGAGAGAGTATAAGTTTTTCAAGCAAGCAGTTACTCCACCTATTAATAAAAAATTTCATTTTTGAATTAAAAGTTTTTCTAAGAGAAGGCAGCAGATCTATCCGTCCATGAATACCCACATAACATAATGTAAATATTAATCGTAATATTATTTTGTAACAAATCTTAATTTACTTTAAGGGTGATCTTCTTGTATGGACAATAATTGTATACGTTATTAAAACAACTTTGTAGAAGAACCTATAAAAAGTCTACAGACATTTTATGTATAATTATATGTTATGGTGATATTTTTATCAGTATAATTTTTAGTTTATGAAAAATAATAGATTCGTTTTTGTATTAATGTATTAAAAAACAAAAAGTCGCATACAATATATGTTTTTTACAAAGAAAGTTATTTTACTATTTACTCTTTCCTGTTAAATTTAAGTATATATAGAATACATGTATAATAAATCGTGTTAGTACTGACTAGTAGTACGAGAACGGTCCGATAAGTACTTAGCCTGCAAAAGAAAAACGAAAATTTTGGAAAAGTGGCGATTTATTTCTCTATATAGCTCTCCTTTCAGCTCGATACACTTGACCCAGCGATGCTCCAACTTCTTTAACCCGTCTGAAAAATACGTACCTCCAGTACGGAGGTCTGCAAAGTAGGCCTCCGTGGTGGCGATAACCTCCTCATTCGACTCAAATTTCTGCCTGGTGAGTGACTTTATCAAGTTTGGAAACAAAAAGAAGTTGCACGGGGCCAAATCTGGAGAATACGGTGGATGGGGCAGCAGTTAGTAGCCTAATTCGACCAATTTGGCCGTGGCGACGGCGCAGGTGTGAGCCTGTGGAAGAGCACTTTTTTCTTCGCCAAATGGAGCCGTTTTTCCTGCAATTCGGCGTCGAATCGGCCCAATAAACCGGCATAGTTAATCGGCCCAATAGTTAGTACATAGTTTTTCACCACGGAACGTATGGGCATTAGAATTTTATAGACGGAAAGCGGTATGTAAAACTATGTAAAAGTAAAGGTTTACAAGAAGTTTCGCTACTTCTATGCAGTATGTTTCAAATGCTTTATAATTAATATTTCTTCCTGACGAAATTACAATTAAAATAGCGTGAAACGTTCAATTGCAGTAATAGCAGTGCCTAGAGAAACTATATATTAATTATTATTTATAATTTATTACTTTGTGCATAGTGAAACAGTAACAATGATTATTTTCAGAAGGGAAAAACAAACAACGGCAAGTATTATGCGAACTTATTGCAGCGTTTGAGTAATGAAGTCAAGAAAAAACGACAGTATTTAGCGAAAAAAAAAGTTTTGTTTCATAAGGACAATGCACCAGTTCACACATCTGTTATCGCGATGGCCAAAATTAATGAGTTAAAGTTCGAATTACTTTCTCACGCACCCTATTCGCCAGATTTAGCCTCCTAGGATTATTTTCTGTTTCCAAACTTGAAAAAATGGCTCGATGGTAAAAGATTTGCCAATCATAAAGAGGTGGAGTCTGCGGTTGATAGCTATTTTGCACAGCTCAACAGTTCTCACTATAAACAGGATATCGAAGCTATTGAACATCGTTGGCAAAAGTGTATCGATATAAAAGAAGACTGTAGAGAAATAAAGACATTTTTTCCCAAACTTCTTGTGTGACTTATAAGTAAAGTCGTCGCCCTCAGGGATGGTCGTCGTAGACGAGACTTGGGTCTACCAGTCCCATCCATTTTTTCCTTCTCGAGCCAGATCACTCTGGCTATATAGCTCTGGCTGGAATAGGTGGTGTAAATCGAGTGGAAACAGTGTATCTCATCTCACTGAATGTAGAAAATACTAAATCTAAAATTATACAAGTAAAACTTAATTCAAACAAATTCAAAAAAACTAAAGAATTTGTGTATGATTGATAGTGCGAGTAAGGGGATGAACACGAGTAAAATAAATTACCGTCTGAGTCACTATACCACAGTGTGTGTGACAGATTGTAGTCACCTACAAAGAACAGGTTAGTGCTCTGAGGTAACGATGACAACATAAAGTACCGTTTGGCAGTGTTTCGTACAAACACTCGAAACACTGCTTGATGGTATGTAAAGAGCTCCAACAACTAAAGATTTTAAACGGCAACATATCTCAACAAAACTTGCTCCACACATGAATTATGTATTGTGATAGTTTTACTAACTGATGTCAGCCACCAAAACACCACCATCTACAATACAGCTGCTCGTTAGATTGTTACGGTTCAATCTATAGATATTATAATCGTAAAGGCCAAGTTCAACATCGGAAGTAATGTTGTCGATGCGGTCAAGTTGTTGGAAATGATTCTGGGGGCCTATATCATTGACCACCTGTCGCGGGATGGTCATCCTACCTTGGGGGACAATCAGACGGGAACTCGAGGTACATCGAACCTAAGGGCAGTGGTCGAGAACTACCTCCACGACAGGTGGATTGAGTATCCGGGCCGGTAGTATTAACTTTCTCGAAATCTAAAGTCAATACAATACCTGAACCTATAACCTTGATAGCGCAGTGGGATTAGAATACACACTTACAAGGTAGAAATTCATAGTTTATTATGCAAAATAAAATATATATAATGTATTACACATGTATTAAAAGAGGCTTAGAATATCAGAAGCGCAGCTCCGCGGTGAGCTGTACAACTATTCGCGGTGTTAATTATGATCTGGTCACACGATATTTTCGAGCATAGAATTAAATTAAAAACTAATTCAAGTAATTGAAAATTTCATCAGCGAGTGAAATATTTTATTGAAATACACAATTCTCTTTGAATTGAAATAAAATTGTTCAAATCAAAACATTTGTATCAATGATATTTTAATTTGAATATCCATATAATGGTGCTTCTACATACGCTTTATCCATGTCAAGCGAATTTCTGCGTAACCGTCTACCAATAGGTTCTAAATCATTGTAGCATTTATGAAAAACTCGTAACACTGCTTCTCTTGCAACATCGTTCGAAACTTTTCGCACAGCGAGTACTGATCGTATAGCCATATCCTGAACACAATTCTAGACAAGAAATATTATAAATGTATACAAAGTAATATGTTAAAATGATTTAAAACATACAATTTTACACATATGCAATACATGAAAATGAATTTTTGCCCGTGACAAATGTAATACTTATATAATTCCACATAAGTATACAGAGTGTTTACGGTATTATTAATCAACCATTTTCTTATTAATGTTCGTTAATTATTAGAGAAATTGAGATTAAAAAAAAAAAAGCACGAATTAGAATTCGCGTTCTTGCTAGAACAAGAGAAACGCAATGCAGTATTGAAAAGTTCGAATCTCTGTATAATGATTAGAAGATGTTACAAAAAACTTAAATGCTGACAACTTCAAGAAACACGAGAATAAGATTTTCTTATTAAATTAAATGATCTTTTCGATATTGTACACTAAAGAAGCTAAGGTACTTTTACAAAACAAAAAGGAAAAGGGACAACTTAGCTCAACAAAGATACGATCGCATAAAAAAGAACGGAAACCAACAATTCGAAAATAACATGAAATCGGAGCTTTTTTGTATGTTAATTCTGGTACTAGATTAGATACTTCATTTGTAGGGAAATATTTAAGTAGATTCTATAATTGATATAATTAAACACACTTTATGTCAAATATGCTTATTCTTTAACCCAAGAATTAAAATTAATATCCAACAAAAATGTTAATCCCGAGATTGTGAAATGTTATACCGATGCAGATTGGGCAGGTAGTGTTACAAATCCTAAATCTACGTCAGAACTTATTATTAGGATATATGGTAATGTAGTGGTTTGAAAGACACATAATCAAAATTCTATTACTAAATACCATATGAGGAACTTTGACATTTTTTCATAGAAAATTAGAAAAACCAATAAAAAATTAAGAAAATAACTCCAATGAAATAATAATAACAAAAATTGGAAATCTTTCAAAGAATTCTAAACATATCACAAGATCTACTACCACTACGTTAACGAGAACTATATGAACAATCCGTTAGAAGAAATATGTAAGAGATTACTTGTAAAACAAATGACCAAAGTTTAATATATTATATAAAGATAATCAGATATATTAAAATATTATATTATAATTAAAGTGTCTATAATTTATTACAACAATCTTTTAGTAGTGTGTTCCACTTTAGAACAATGTATTCTTTTATCTTGTTAACATTTTTTAATTGCCTTCCATCCGCATAAACATTTTGAATAGTACAAATACTATTGAACAACAACTAATGTTCCAAATGTCTTCTATTATTATAAATACTTTTCTTACCTGCTATATATGTACAAGTGACAAATTAGTAGCATGTCTATTCTTTTTTAATTGATCTAAAAGTATCTAAAAATTTAAGTGTAATCTATGCTATATTAATACAAAGGAAAATAGTTAATAAATATACTTTACTAATCATTTAAATTCAAAATATGCTTACTGTTCAAATACTAAGAAAATACTGTTTTATATTATATCTCTAATTTAAATGCTGATTAAATTCTTTTTGGTGTCTATTAAAAAATAAAGAGAAAACGCATCGAATTCTATATGAAACATTGAATGTGACTTTGGAAACTTCAGAAAAGATGGACCTCTTAAATCAAATTGTGAAAGATTTATATAAAATATAAATATACTTTACCTTATGAGCTTCTTTAATATTAAAGGGCGAAGCAAGCCCCTGTACCCAAGCACCAAGAAAACTGCAATGACATAGATTTGCCGCTCTTATTTCTGTACAAGCTAAGTGGTCTATATTATTTAAATCCATATTATTACTGCAGTAATCAAACATATGAATCATTTCATGACTCAAAACACCTTGGACTATTCTTTTAGATTGAACATTATTTTGACAAACTATAATCTAAAATATGTAAATTATTATATACTAATTATCTTATTTATGAAAATTACACATACAATAATTACCTGATTTAGTTGCGGGTCATAACCACCTGTTACAGGACTGTCACATACTTCGCACGAAATGTGACGACGAATATCAATTTCACTGGAAGTACAATTTTTATATATTATATAACCCAGTAATCATGGTACAACCAGGGAGGGGTAATTTTATGTGAAAAAATAAGTCAAAAATGTAGAATAACAGTTTATTTACACGAGGTTTTGTTTTTGAGAAAATCGACTTTGAATATTTCCTTGGTATGTATATATAATATTGATTTCTTGGTTGTCCGAGGTATGATTTGTAATTGTATTCGCATGCAATACAAGAAGCATATCTACTTATTCTCGATTATTGTAAACTTACCATTGTGACAGGTTTGTAGAAAGTGATAATTGAAACTAAAAAATAAGAAGAATAATTAATCATAATATTGTATTATGAGCATATGAAGTCATGTTAATGTAATCGTATATAAACTGAAAAGTAAATAGTGGTCTGTATCGGAATCCATTTAACTATGATATACTAAGTGCACCTATACTCGAAGAATATTGAAAATCGATTTTCTCAATAAAGAAGCCTTGTATGAAAAAATTTGGAAAGGGAGTTTCCAGCTGTACCATGACTACCGCAACATCTTATATCTATTACATATTAAACAAAGTTATAAATTTTTGGTTTGATTTTTTGGAAATAATGGGAAAGTATACATTGATACTTTCTGTAATATTTACGGTGACCCCGACAAACTGTGTGAATCAATAAAATTGATGTTTGTTTAATTTGATTTGTTAAGAAAAGTTTTTGTCCGTAATATTTCAATTTTTATAAAATGTTAAATTTTCAAATCGAAAAACAGTTTATAAGCTGTTATTAGATTAAAACTCTTGTAAAAATCGAGGGGTGGGTGGGCAGCAGTCTATATGAAATGTGAGATTGTCAAAGTATTAAGTTTTACACTGTAATTACAAATAGATATGTAATAAAAACTGTAATAAAATATAAAATCTGAAAACACATCTAATACTATAATTATGACATACTAATGTTCACAAAATATAAACATATGTTACATACCACCCTGCGCTCTTTAATGCTGCCATCATAAGTTTAACTAGAGCACCTAAAATGAATAAAATGTTTTAATTGTTTTGGTAACATATAATTTAATTCTCTTGAAAATTCTGTATAAGAAAATAAGGCAACCAATTTCTTATAAGCAGAATAAATACACAGGATTTTTTGTGTTAACGAGTATAGTGGAATATTTTATGTGGAATTAAAGCTGTTTAAAAAATATTTTTACAAACGTTGTTTGGTATAAAGTGACACATTATATAATATCAATTTCTTTTTTTGTTAGTGAAATGATGAAGATTTTTCTATAAATTTTTCTTTAAATGATGAAAATTTAAATATAAAAGTATTATTGAAATTAATGTACTCATCACAGTACTATCACATTAGTAAACATACACACATATGTATGTAAATATGTACATTCAAAAGAAATTTTTTTTACTAAAACTAGTTTAAATATTAACCCTTCACATTCAGAATAGTTTTAGCAAGATTGTAATAACTCAAAATAAACTGTGCACTCTGCTGTTTCCCTTCCATGTTATTTTTGATTGTTGCTTGTCAACTTTGATTAATGTGCAGATTTTTATTTTATTAATTTTTAAACTTTATTGTTTCTACAATAGACTTCCACACATTTTGAAAATTAAAACAAAAATGACATTTTCTATTTCTTTTAATTATTGATTATTGAGAAAATAGACAGACATTAGAGGTATATTCTACTCATTATAAGAATAGAAAATATTCATGTGAATATGGCATGAAAGTGCTTCCTTTTCCAGTTATAGACATTATTTGATTACAACAGAGTTTGATATAAAGTGTGAACACTAAATCATTTTTGACCAAGTCTTAAAACTGTGTTAGTTGAACCTTGAACTACAATATTTCCCTTTTGTTCCATTCTGCTATTTTTAGGACAATTGGATTTTGTTTTTATGTTCGGAAATGCATTTGGCAGCAAAGAAAAGAAACATGTACAATATTCTTTATAAAATGTGATGTAAAATGTAATATAATCAGACTAAATGTTTCATATATGTAAGAAATAACAATAAATTTGGCACTAGATATGTGCATGTTTCTGTGTTGGCAAAATACATTCAAAAATTCAAAAAAATACTATGTGTGTATGTTATACAACAGAATAAATATTGTCTATCTGTATTTTATAAATATATTTTTCTCCATTAATTCATTCACTATTACCAGATTTTGATACATAATTTGTAGAAAGAATAGTTATTTAGCTGAAACTAATTTCTTTGAAAAAAATTGTTGATCAGAACAAATATTTTCAGAAATGTTATAATGTAAATATAATATAAACTTACCAATCTAGATTTGAAACTTCCTTGCAAAATGTACACAAATGTAGCTATACCTTGCATGTATGATTTATAGCCATAAGATTAAAAAAATTACTGCAAATGTTTTTCTATTGCTGCCATGCATATCTATGTCTATTACCTTGCATGTATGATTTATAGCCATAAGATTAAAAAAATTACTGCAAATGTTTTTCTATTGCTGCCATGTATATCTATGTCTATGTAATAGGTATCTATCTATAACAATAATGTTTCAACAACACTGTCTTATGGACTATCATACGTGTTGACAATTCCCAGAATATTTAAAATTTTGTCACACAAAAAGGATACGATTTGACTATAAATATTATTATTATTTACTTCTAACAAAAAGAAAATAATAACTTTAGCTCTCACTTTAAACGTGACAAACACTCTTACCCATCTTTGTCATAGTGAAAAATGTTAATAATAAAAAAAATGTAACATTCTCAAATGATCATTTGCCTCTTTTTTCAATCTTATAATTAGTAGAATATATTCCTAAAAATTGACCACCTGTTTCTAAAACATGCTACATAATATATTAACTTATATAATCATAGTATATTATAGTAATATATAATTTTTTCTATATTATTTTTGATTTAAGAAATTTGTACTTTCAATTCATGCATTTATGTAATCAAGTTTATAATTTTATTGGCCTACATCATGTAAATATTTTAAAAAATTAAAATTATTTACAAAGAAATATAAGATTTCAAAATAAGTAAAATTCAACAAAAATACTAAAAGAATTAAGTTAAAACATATTTATAAAATTCGTACTTTCTTTCACGCAATTATAAACATTCGATTCGCAATTTATTTTCGTTAATTCTTCTCGTTCTTGTATGCGAAAAAATTTATTAAACCAATTACGAGGTCTTCGTCCTTTCCTTTCTGGATAAAGATCAGACTGCTCAATCTGTATATCATTGTTTATATTTGGATCTGATTGCTCTTCACTTTTTTCACTCATACGTGTCATAATTATATGAACAGTTTTTATTTATATTTTCAGTCGTAAGAAACAAATCAATAAAGACAAGTAAAGGAATTTAGGTTATAGTACTACTTTTCACGCCGCATTTTCATTGCGATCAAGGCGTGGAATAAATATTACTTCATGCAATGCGACGAAAGACAACGGTAATTGAACTGCTGGACTTACAATTGAATTACATTGATTTGTTAATTGTGACTTAGTACTGGATGATATTGCGAATACTAATATTGTGAATATCTTTCGTTTCCATATTTAATGTGATAATAATTATAATATTGATATATAACTCTTACATATCGAAACTTCGATATAATTCATAGTCAGTTGGTATTGAAAGCATTGATATATTTGGTAATATACTAAATATATTCCAAAGTTTGGCTATGATTTTTTTGGAGTTTAAGAACACATCAACCTATTGGGTTATTAGTGACCACATTTATTTGTCATTTTTGATGTGTAGTAGATACTATATTAGGTTATGTAGGTTTATGTCCTTCAGGAACATTACGACTCTTTTACATGAGCGTTCTTCCTGTAATATATTCAGTGAATTTTTAAAGTTGTGTTTTCTTCTTTTTTCGTTATACTTTCGGCAGATGGTTAAGACATTAGGATTTACCTAATGGCACAGACATTAGGATTTAATTTCAATGTAATGGGCATATGCGTGAAATATTGTACGTGATTGTTTGATGTTTGGAAGGAATTCGAATAGAGTGGGAAGTGCAAGCTCATTTCACACGCGTTTCACACGACGTAGTGTTACGATTGGCGGATGTAGTCACCATACTAATAAGAGTGCTGACAAAGAAAAGAAGTGAGATATGTTGAGGTAAATGAAACGGTGCAAAACGAGCAGTGGATTTTAAAACTTTGGCATAGATTCGGATCTAAGTGCAACATTATTAACGCATTATAAAATTTCTTTACTTTTTAGTATATATACAATAATAGAAAATCAAATATTCATTATCTTTATAAAATTCTTTCGACGAGAAACAAATTATTTTGAATGAACATTTTGAGTTTAAAGGCAATAATAGAACATAAATGTGTAAAATATTTTACATAATATATAAATAAATAAATATATAAATAATATAATATGATACAATATTAAAACTTTCATTTAAAATGTTTAAAGAAGCTATACGAATTTGTTTGGAATATGAAAATAGCATCTATTATAAGTTATTTATATTATATTCACAATTTAAAGTTAATCCAATGGATTTTTTAAAAAGAGTTCAAGAGATATTAAATTTTATAATTATAATGATTGAATTTCTGCTTGGAATCCATCAATAACTGCCGTTTCTTAACTCGAAAAATTTCTACAGCTATTTCGAAAATTAAGGCCAAGTGACAATTATTGTTCGGATAAAAATTATTCATTTGAAGTTTTCACAAATTTTTAATTTTTACTAAAAACCAACAAAAAAACATTAGTTTTTCAAGCTCCAGTGAGCTACATTTCTTTCAATGCTAAAATACAGTATTTGTTTAAAAAACAGGAAAAAGAAGCTGATGTAAGGAAAAGTTACTAAAGTAAACTTTCGCTAAATATATAAATAAATAGAAATATACAGAAAATGATCACATAAGAAACTGTAGTAGGATCCCTATACTCGCTGTTTTGTGTATCGACAATAAGCAATCGAACGGAACCACTATAAATACAGGGATTCTTCTACTATGTCAATGGTGTCCGCGAGGAGCCAAAACGTAGTAACTACGGGAGTTCTGAAGTAGGGAATAGATGGAGCGATCGAGAAACCCCTTTTGCCTCTGTGCCGTACTGTATATCACCTTGTCCGTCATGCACGATATCTGTGTCCAATTATAAGTTTTGTTATGACTGATTGATCCTTTCTGTGTAGCGATGATATTAGGTTCTCGTCCGTGACATTATTGTGGACTTTGTGGATACTTGTGGGTTTTCATATTTTCTATTTCTTGTTCCAAGTTATTTTTATTTCTCTAATGGTGTGGTTTTGGAGGTCTTTGTGATAGACTGGTATGTGGCTTCTGTTGGCATTGTTATTTATTGCCTATTTTGTTGTTGATTAGTCTCTTTATTTTCTGTGATGTCAACATGTGAGGGGATCCTTGAGTGTAAAATAAATTTTAGATCGCCTTGAAGTATTTCTGTCTATTCTATGATCATTTGTATAAATGCGATTTTGGTTTCTGGGTTGCATATAGTTGACACAATACCCTTGGAGTCAGTAAGGATAATGAATTTGTTGTGTGTTAACTGTTTTATATGTTTTAGCACTTGTAGGATAGCACAAGCTTCACTGGATATCACTAAGAAAGTATTTGGGAGTTTTAACTTTTGGGGTATAAATTCTGATGCACGAAACGAATAACTAGAATGACCTAAGGGATGTGTATATGTAGTTATGATAAATTGAATTTTACCGATCCTGCAACTGAAATTCGTTTGAATTCAACGCCACGCGTCATGGCGTCCATTCCGCGCCGAAAGCACGCGTCCTCTCCTTTCAAATTGAAATCGGCAACTGTAACAAAAAAGAGAGACATATTTAAAACAAATGTATAAAGGAAATGTATTTCTATTGCAATCGAGGAACAATTAAAGCCGGAATACACTGAGAAAGAGGCATTTACACGATTGGCGTCGATTGGAAATCGAAGAAAAAGTGATTGCGAAAATCTGATTCAACTTTTTACGCGGTACCGATTAAATTTATAATCAAAAGTATAATAATATTGAACAAAGGTGGCAATAGAGCAGATTAGAAGCAATTAGATGTAATTAGGTTCCAATACGCACCTTGTTAATGTTGAAACTAGTCCAAAGAGATCCAGACAGTTCCAGACAGGTCATGACAGGTCGACTTCCACGGAACGAATGATGACTCCGGAGCATGCTGTCCCGCGAAATTAGCCACTGAAGTGGGGGAAGGTAATGATAATGGCGGATGGTTCGCTTTGCGCCAAAATGTACATATCTGTCCATACATATACGAGAGAATGATGCCTTAGGTAGAACTTCCGGCTGTAAAAAGAAATACCAAAAACAAACCCAAAACATTTTCCTAACATACTATAGAGAAACACACATGTTTGGATCGCTTTTCGAAGGACTAACAAAAGAGGGGATTTTCAGAAGAATCTGCCGCTTCGAAGAAGCCATTTCAAATTGAAGCCACTTACAATTGAATTTAATTCAAAATGGAAGTCAATTCAAGTTGAAATGTTACACAAAATTTTCATGGAAATATCGCAGAAACATATACGAAACTTACTTACATAAATAGTAATTATAAAATATTAAGTATTCCTACCTAAACGAGCGTTAAAGCAACTTAAGAATAATAATAATACTCTCCCTACATAATATACATAACTAAACACTGCAGTGTTCTATTCTCTTATAGATTACCTGCCTACGTGGCCCTGTACAAGAGTCTAACTACAAACATAATTCAATTGCATTCTGCCTATAGAACTGTATAGAAAAATACAAGGAAATATGAAATATGATTCCCTTTCGTTGAGATCGTTGATGCCGTAATGCTTTTCCTGAAACACAAACACAAAAATATTATATTAATTTTATAAATGATAGTTTTCCAAATACTTTTTCTACCCTTTTGTTCTTGTATAGGATTTTTTATTTTCCAGTACTGAAACCTGTAGTTTCAATAGGATTGTGAAGATGGATTCTGCAATAAAAACTCGTTTAGACATGAATTTGATGAAGCTGTAATGAAAATGCATTAGTGGACATACAAATTATTATGTGTTGTTTGAGGAGGTATTTGCTATGAAGCAAATACCTTCTCAGATAGTGATATTGAAACCAGAAATGTAAAAGTACAGAAATTCCCCCCTTATACAAAAATGCAAATTACAGCATATGAATATAGTAAAGAAAGGTATGAAAACGAATATCACAAAAATGGATAATGTAAAAATGAATACTACAAGAATGAATATTAGTATATAGAATTTAAATGCATTTGAACAAACAATATATTGTGCAGCGGTGTAGGATAAAAGAAGAAAAGAATTAATTTTCGTGAAAATTTTTTAGATTTCTGTAAAATTTATGCGTCCAGAGTTTAGCAATATGGTTTATAAAAATTACACTCTGTATCATTTATATTTGGAAAACTGAAACATATCTCTAATTGGATATGACGCTACGTTTTAACTGTATCGCCAGTGACGAACATTCGATTAGCAACATGAACACATTACAACAAAATAACTGGTAGATTGACAATAACGTCAGGTCCGTGGCAACTCCGAGACAGCTCCGGCGGATCTGAAACAAAATCGGCGTTGATTATTAGACAATGAAAACGAAACCATGAGTAAAAAATCAAGAAATGATTTTCCTGAGCACAGCCACTGGCTGGGGGGGGGGGGGGGGACTCCCTTATTTGCCACGTGTCTTTAAATATTAAATATGAAATACAAATCGCGGATGGTGTTTCATTCTACGCAACACTAACTTATTAAATATAAAATCAAAATATTTTTAGTGAAAATCGCGGATGGTGTTTCATTATCCGCAACACTAATTTATTACATTTAAAATCAAAATATTTTTAGTGAAAATCACGGATGGTGTTCCATTATCCGCAACACTATAATATAAAATCAAAATATTTTTAGTGAAAATCGCGGATGGTGTTTCATTATCCGCAACACTATAATATAAAATCAAAATATTTTTAGTGAAAATCGCGGATGGTGTTTCATTATCCGCAACACTAATTTATTACATTTAAAATCAAAATATTCTCAATAATAATCGCGGTTGGTGTTTCATTGTCGGCAACACTAATTATAATTGCGATTAATTCGCAACATAAATTCGAACCGCAAATTACCAGGGCATCATTGGGTGAGGGGCACGAGTGATACATGTGTACACATAGGTACATGCCAATGTATCGTGCCAGTCAGCATACATACTAACTACATTCTAACTACATAACTACTGACGAGTACAGTAACAAAGTAGTAATAGTAATGACTTTCCATCCTCGAATAGATATATCCGAAGATGGAGAGCCATTTGTTGCAGCCCTCTCTTGAGACAGTTTGTCTAGGCCTCTTCGGCTCACAGCCTCTTCGTTCTTCGGGCGGCATTGCCCGATCTGAAACCCTACGTTTCGCGAAAACCACGTGCAACACGCGTGCGACCGTGCAAACGATTCTGAAAACCGTTGGTCGTGCAATGCACGCGTGAAAAAGAATTTCGAGCGTAACGTTCGTTTCGAAACCCTAGTCGACGCGACCGCGTCCGCGAAAATTAAAGCAGAGAAATCCGAAGAATAGAAAGCAATGCCAGATGCAAACGACATTCTTCGTTTGCACTGGCTTCGCCATCAATTCTTCGAATTGTCCTACAGGTGCAGGTACGTCACGCGAAAACGCGCCTACCCGAATTGAGAATGTGACGGACCTGCCCTGGCCCTACCTAACCGTTCTTAGCACACATACCAGAAGGAAAGTTACCTAACCTACCTAGTCCTATATTTAAAAAATGGCAAAACACATTCTCTCAAACACAACCACTCCACGGTTCTCATTCATATCGCCCGGGTGCGATGAGCCTAACCTAGGGAGGCGTCCCCGGGACGCCTCCGACACCCGAGCTTATCAAACACATGCACACTCTAAGGGTACGTACCAAGTTCCTGAAATTGTCTGACAATGGCTGGCGACCATTGCGTGTATGTACTCGCAATGAGCATACGAATTTATTGCGTAGCTCTTTAAGGAGAAAAACGCGTTGATAAAATAATTATATATTGCATACGGTCGTTCTAGAAGCCATTGACTTTATAGGATATATACCATTGTTATTTTACATAAAAGAAATATGTATGTATGCAGTCATGTGAACAATTGTCACGTGAATGTAATAGCCAAAGTTAACTTAATATAGATACTGTCATTGAGAATATGACGTTACAGGGTGTTGTTCAAACCATAGTGTCTCTTTGATATATTTTTGCAGACCGACGCAATTCCACAGCCTAACCACACACACACATGTGGAAATTACGTCGTGCACGATACGCCAGCGCATTGTCAGACACTAATATATATTATTATTGTTAATCTTACGGACTAAGAAGTCATCGTGCCCATTGCCTTCGCTCGAGCAAGTAGCACCTGGGCACTTGAACGAGTTTGGGCAACGAACACGGAAAGATTAAGCTGAAAATCCTGAACTAGAAAGAGTGATTAGTAAATATTCTTTCTAACGAGCTACTATCTCTTTGTTCTTTTTCATTTCGTATTACCATTCAAATAACTCGATTGCTTATTCTTTGAAAAATTATCAGAAAATATATAATATATGCGTCAGTATTGAGAAATTGTATTATTAAAGAAAATTACTTTAATAGAAGTTACATTTATCGAAAGAAAAGACTCTAAGATAAATTATTTATTGATATTTATTAAATTATTGATTAAAATATGTAACTAATTAAATGTTGAATCACCCTAGGGTGATTCCGTCGTCAAAGTGAATTTATTATTATTTGGAAACAGTGCGTTAAGCGTGTCACTTTGACTTCGGAATCTGCCCGTCGCGAAATGTCTTCTTGTGCACAAAATATAATATTACATCATACTTAACGCGTAAGGACAAAATTCAATACCGAAAACGTATAATACTTTAAATATCAAATTATTTTCAACGTAAAAATAGTTAAACGTGTACATAATGGCCAAACATTCAATAAAATATATTGACATACGAAATTTTACATCTACTGTATTACATATGTATTGCTATACACGTATTAATTTTGCAAGTATTTAATAAATATTCTCAACGGTAAATATTGGTATGAACAATCATTTATAGTATTAAAAAACGCGATGCACAAGAAGACCCTATTATCTAACTAAGAAATGAAACAAGAAGTGTTATTGTTCTTGGGTATACGATAAATATACCCAAGGTTACTGTACTCGTCAAAAATACCAAGTATACAACCAGTCACCCGTGTCGTTTCGGACCTTTGGTCCTACGACATGCTTGAGGACTAGAGGAATAAATAAACATGCGACTCACCGACCGTAGAGCTGTGATCGAGTGGTATTTACTTAGCGACGAATTTGCGATGTTACTGTTGCCCAACGAAGGTCATCAGCGAAGTCATCAAACGAAGTCATCGAGGAAGTCGTCGAAGAAATCGTCGAAGATGTCATAGAAGAAATTCTGCTGGGCACATATATGCAGTTATGAGAATTCTGTAAAGAAACGGAGAAGATTACAATTTTTTTTCCAATTCTGGAGATATTAGTTTCAATGTAAATTTGTTTCGGAGTGTATGCATAATACAGTACGAATATATAATACTTACATTAATCGCTTGTGAATCAACGCCCAATACTCCTCTTCAGTGATGCACTGACTCTAATACCGGTGACGAGTGATATTTATTTCGGTAAGACAAATTTTTTTAAATATCACAGTTTTCCAAAAGGTAACAAATTAAATGAACGCGACCGAATATCGTAATCGGCGAACAAGTGATTCTACTCTCGCGAATCAAAAAGCAAAGAGAGCCGCGATGCTCTGGAAAGAAATTCTAATACGTAACAATCACTGACTCTGTTTCGCGTGTGCCTAATATACAAACGAAACTCTACACCGTGCCGCTGAGCACAGAAAAACTTTAAAAAAACAAGGTAGACGTATCAAACACTGACTCGACGACCGCATTGCGCTCGGTCATTATATTCTCTGAAAAGGGAAAGAGACAGATAAACAACATTCGACGTAAGGGGTGACCTCCTGCCTGTTGCCATCCTTTTTTTTTCCTTCTCGAATGTTCGTCGCTAGAATACCGTTAGAAATCGAAGTCGATAGAAAGTTCGATGAAATCATTTCTCGTTTAATATGAACACCGCACAATTATTATATTACGTATCATATTTCTGACAAACGGTAACACGATAAACGACAAAAATATGTAAACATGTGTATATGTGGTTATAATAAATTGGATTTTACCGATCCTGCAACTGAAATTCGTTTGAATTCAACGCCACGCGTCATGGCGTCCATTCCGCGCCGAAAGGACGCGTCCACTCCTTTCAAATTGAAATCGGCAACTGTAACAAAAAGGAGAGACATATTTAAAACAAATGTATAAAGGAAATGTATTTCTATTGCAATCGAGGAACAATTAAAGCCGGAATATACTGAAAAAGAGGCATTTACAAGATTGGCGTCGGTTGGAAATCGAAGAAAAAGTGATTGCGAAAATCTGATTCAACTTTTTACGCGGTACCGATTAAATTTATAATCAAAAGTATAATAATATTGAACAAAGGTGGCAATAGAGCGGATTAGAAGCAATTAGATGTAATTAGGTTCCAATACGCACCTTGTTAATGTTGAAACTTGGCCAAAGAGATCCAGACAAGTCCAGACAGGTCATGACAGGTCGACTTTCACGGAACGAATGATGACCCCGGCGCATGGTGTCCCGCGCAATTAGCCATTGAAGTGGGGGAAGGTAATGATAATGGCCGCCGGTTCCTTTCGCGCCAAAATGTACATATCTGTCCATACATATACGAGAGAATGATGCCTTAGGTAGAACTTCCGGCTGTAAAAAGAAATACCAAAAACAAACCCAAAACATTTTCCTAACATACTATAGAGAAACACACATGTTTGGATCCCTTTTCGAAGGACTAACAAAAGAGGGGATTTTCAGAAGAATCTGCCGCTTCGAAGAAGCCATTTCAAATTGAAGCCACTTACAATTGAATTTAATTCAAAATGGAAGTCAATTCAAGTTGAAATGTTACACAAAATTTTCATGGAAATATCGCAGAAACATATACGAAACTTACTTACATAAATAGTAATTATAAAATATTAAGTATTCCTACCTAAACGAGCGTTAAAGCAACTTAAGAATAATAATAATACTCTCCCTACATAATATACATAACTAAACACTGCAGTGTTCTATTCTCTTATAGATTACCTGCCTACGTGGCCCTGTACAAGAGTCTAACTACAAACATAATTCAATTGCATTCTGCCTATAGAACTGTATAGAAAAATACAAGGAAATATGAAATATGATTCCCTTTCGTTGAGATCGTTGATGCCGTAATGCTTTTCCTGAAACACAAACACAAAAATATTATATTAATTTTATAAATGATAGTTTTCCAAATACTTTTTCTACCCTTTTGTTCTTGTATAGGATTTTTTATTTTCCAGTACTGAAACCTGTAGTTTCAATAGGATTGTGAAGATGGATTCTGCAATAAAAACTCGTTTAGACATGAATTTGATGAAGCTGTAATGAAAATGCATTAGTGGACATACAAATTATTATGTGTTGTTTGAGGAGGTATTTGCTATGAAGCAAATACCTTCTCAGATAGTGATATTGAAACCAGAAATGTAAAAGTACAGAAATTCCCCCCTTATACAAAAATGCAAATTACAGCATATGAATATAGTAAAGAAAGGTATGAAAACGAATATCACAAAAATGGATAATGTAAAAATGAATACTACAAGAATGAATATTAGTATATAGAATTTAAATGCATTTGAACAAACAATATATTGTGCAGCGGTGTAGGATAAAAGAAGAAAAGAATTAATTTTCGTGAAAATTTTTTAGATTTCTGTAAAATTTATGCGTCCAGAGTTTAGCAATATGGTTTATAAAAATTACACTCTGTATCATTTATATTTGGAAAACTGAAACATATCTCTAATTGGATATGACGCTACGTTTTAACTGTATCGCCAGTGACGAACATTCGATTAGCAACATGAACACATTACAACAAAATAACTGGTAGATTGACAATAACGTCAGGTCCGTGGCAACTCCGAGACAGCTCCGGCGGATCTGAAACAAAATCGGCGTTGATTATTAGACAATGAAAACGAAACCATGAGTAAAAAATCAAGAAATGATTTTCCTGAGCACAGCCACTGGCTGGGGGGGGGGGGGGGGGACTCCCTTATTTGCCACGTGTCTTTAAATATTAAATATGAAATACAAATCGCGGATGGTGTTTCATTCTACGCAACACTAACTTATTAAATATAAAATCAAAATATTTTTAGTGAAAATCGCGGATGGTGTTTCATTATCCGCAACACTAATTTATTACATTTAAAATCAAAATATTTTTAGTGAAAATCACGGATGGTGTTCCATTATCCGCAACACTATAATATAAAATCAAAATATTTTTAGTGAAAATCGCGGATGGTGTTTCATTATCCGCAACACTATAATATAAAATCAAAATATTTTTAGTGAAAATCGCGGATGGTGTTTCATTATCCGCAACACTAATTTATTACATTTAAAATCAAAATATTCTCAATAATAATCGCGGTTGGTGTTTCATTGTCGGCAACACTAATTATAATTGCGATTAATTCGCAACATAAATTCGAACCGCAAATTACCAGGGCATCATTGGGTGAGGGGCACGAGTGATACATGTGTACACATAGGTACATGCCAATGTATCGTGCCAGTCAGCATACATACTAACTACATTCTAACTACATAACTACTGACGAGTACAGTAACAAAGTAGTAATAGTAATGACTTTCCATCCTCGAATAGATATATCCGAAGATGGAGAGCCATTTGTTGCAGCCCTCTCTTGAGACAGTTTGTCTAGGCCTCTTCGGCTCACAGCCTCTTCGTTCTTCGGGCGGCATTGCCCGATCTGAAACCCTACGTTTCGCGAAAACCACGTGCAACACGCGTGCGACCGTGCAAACGATTCTGAAAACCGTTGGTCGTGCAATGCACGCGTGAAAAAGAATTTCGAGCGTAACGTTCGTTTCGAAACCCTAGTCGACGCGACCGCGTCCGCGAAAATTAAAGCAGAGAAATCCGAAGAATAGAAAGCAATGCCAGATGCAAACGACATTCTTCGTTTGCACTGGCTTCGCCATCAATTCTTCGAATTGTCCTACAGGTGCAGGTACGTCACGCGAAAACGCGCCTACCCGAATTGAGAATGTGACGGACCTGCCCTGGCCCTACCTAACCGTTCTTAGCACACATACCAGAAGGAAAGTTACCTAACCTACCTAGTCCTATATTTAAAAAATGGCAAAACACATTCTCTCAAACACAACCACTCCACGGTTCTCATTCATATCGCCCGGGTGCGATGAGCCTAACCTAGGGAGGCGTCCCCGGGACGCCTCCGACACCCGAGCTTATCAAACACATGCACACTCTAAGGGTACGTACCAAGTTCCTGAAATTGTCTGACAATGGCTGGCGACCATTGCGTGTATGTACTCGCAATGAGCATACGAATTTATTGCGTAGCTCTTTAAGGAGAAAAACGCGTTGATAAAATAATTATATATTGCATACGGTCGTTCTAGAAGCCATTGACTTTATAGGATATATACCATTGTTATTTTACATAAAAGAAATATGTATGTATGCAGTCATGTGAACAATTGTCACGTGAATGTAATAGCCAAAGTTAACTTAATATAGATACTGTCATTGAGAATATGACGTTACAGGGTGTTGTTCAAACCATAGTGTCTCTTTGATATATTTTTGCAGACCGACGCAATTCCACAGCCTAACCACACACACACATGTGGAAATTACGTCGTGCACGATACGCCAGCGCATTGTCAGACACTAATATATATTATTATTGTTAATCTTACGGACTAAGAAGTCATCGTGCCCATTGCCTTCGCTCGAGCAAGTAGCACCTGGGCACTTGAACGAGTTTGGGCAACGAACACGGAAAGATTAAGCTGAAAATCCTGAACTAGAAAGAGTGATTAGTAAATATTCTTTCTAACGAGCTACTATCTCTTTGTTCTTTTTCATTTCGTATTACCATTCAAATAACTCGATTGCTTATTCTTTGAAAAATTATCAGAAAATATATAATATATGCGTCAGTATTGAGAAATTGTATTATTAAAGAAAATTACTTTAATAGAAGTTACATTTATCGAAAGAAAAGACTCTAAGATAAATTATTTATTGATATTTATTAAATTATTGATTAAAATATGTAACTAATTAAATGTTGAATCACCCTAGGGTGATTCCGTCGTCAAAGTGAATTTATTATTATTTGGAAACAGTGCGTTAAGCGTGTCACTTTGACTTCGGAATCTGCCCGTCGCGAAATGTCTTCTTGTGCACAAAATATAATATTACATCATACTTAACGCGTAAGGACAAAATTCAATACCGAAAACGTATAATACTTTAAATATCAAATTATTTTCAACGTAAAAATAGTTAAACGTGTACATAATGGCCAAACATTCAATAAAATATATTGACATACGAAATTTTACATCTACTGTATTACATATGTATTGCTATACACGTATTAATTTTGCAAGTATTTAATAAATATTCTCAACGGTAAATATTGGTATGAACAATCATTTATAGTATTAAAAAACGCGATGCACAAGAAGACCCTATTATCTAACTAAGAAATGAAACAAGAAGTGTTATTGTTCTTGGGTATACGATAAATATACCCAAGGTTACTGTACTCGTCAAAAATACCAAGTATACAACCAGTCACCCGTGTCGTTTCGGACCTTTGGTCCTACGACATGCTTGAGGACTAGAGGAATAAATAAACATGCGACTCACCGACCGTAGAGCTGTGATCGAGTGGTATTTACTTAGCGACGAATTTGCGATGTTACTGTTGCCCAACGAAGGTCATCAGCGAAGTCATCAAACGAAGTCATCGAGGAAGTCGTCGAAGAAATCGTCGAAGATGTCATAGAAGAAATTCTGCTGGGCACATATATGCAGTTATGAGAATTCTGTAAAGAAACGGAGAAGATTACAATTTTTTTTCCAATTCTGGAGATATTAGTTTCAATGTAAATTTGTTTCGGAGTGTATGCATAATACAGTACGAATATATAATACTTACATTAATCGCTTGTGAATCAACGCCCAATACTCCTCTTCAGTGATGCACTGACTCTAATACCGGTGACGAGTGATATTTATTTCGGTAAGACAAATTTTTTTAAATATCACAGTTTTCCAAAAGGTAACAAATTAAATGAACGCGACCGAATATCGTAATCGGCGAACAAGTGATTCTACTCTCGCGAATCAAAAAGCAAAGAGAGCCGCGATGCTCTGGAAAGAAATTCTAATACGTAACAATCACTGACTCTGTTTCGCGTGTGCCTAATATACAAACGAAACTCTACACCGTGCCGCTGAGCACAGAAAAACTTTAAAAAAACAAGGTAGACGTATCAAACACTGACTCGACGACCGCATTGCGCTCGGTCATTATATTCTCTGAAAAGGGAAAGAGACAGATAAACAACATTCGACGTAAGGGGTGACCTCCTGCCTGTTGCCATCCTTTTTTTTTCCTTCTCGAATGTTCGTCGCTAGAATACCGTTAGAAATCGAAGTCGATAGAAAGTTCGATGAAATCATTTCTCGTTTAATATGAACACCGCACAATTATTATATTACGTATCATATTTCCGACAAACGGTAACACGATAAACGACAAAAATATGTAAACATGTGTATATGTGGTTATAATAAATTGGATTTTACCGATCCTGCAACTGAAATTCGTTTGAATTCAACGCCACGCGTCATGGCGTCCATTCCGCGCCGAAAGGACGCGTCCACTCCTTTCAAATTGAAATCGGCAACTGTAACAAAAAGGAGAGACATATTTAAAACAAATGTATAAAGGAAATGTATTTCTATTGCAATCGAGGAACAATTAAAGCCGGAATATACTGAAAAAGAGGCATTTACAAGATTGGCGTCGGTTGGAAATCGAAGAAAAAGTGATTGCGAAAATCTGATTCAACTTTTTACGCGGTACCGATTAAATTTATAATCAAAAGTATAATAATATTGAACAAAGGTGGCAATAGAGCGGATTAGAAGCAATTAGATGTAATTAGGTTCCAATACGCACCTTGTTAATGTTGAAACTTGGCCAAAGAGATCCAGACAAGTCCAGACAGGTCATGACAGGTCGACTTTCACGGAACGAATGATGACCCCGGCGCATGGTGTCCCGCGCAATTAGCCATTGAAGTGGGGGAAGGTAATGATAATGGCCGCCGGTTCCTTTCGCGCCAAAATGTACATATCTGTCCATACATATACGAGAGAATGATGCCTTAGGTAGAACTTCCGGCTGTAAAAAGAAATACCAAAAACAAACCCAAAACATTTTCCTAACATACTATAGAGAAACACACATGTTTGGATCCCTTTTCGAAGGACTAACAAAAGAGGGGATTTTCAGAAGAATCTGCCGCTTCGAAGAAGCCATTTCAAATTGAAGCTACTTACAATTGAATTTAATTCAAAATGGAAGTCAATTCAAGTTGAAATGTTACACAAAATTTTCATGGAAATATCGCAGAAACATATACGAAACTTACTTACATAAATAGTAATTATAAAATATTAAGTATTCCTACCTAAACGAGCGTTAAAGCAACTTAAGAATAATAATAATACTCTCCCTACATAATATACATAACTAAACACTGCAGTGTTCTATTCTCTTATAGATTACCTGCCTACGTGGCCCTGTACAAGAGTCTAACTACAAACATAATTCAATTGCATTCTGCCTATAGAACTGTATAGAAAAATACAAGGAAATATGAAATATGATTCCCTTTCGTTGAGATCGTTGATGCCGTAATGCTTTTCCTGAAACACAAACACAAAAATATTATATTAATTTTATAAATGATAGTTTTCCAAATACTTTTTCTACCCTTTTGTTCTTGTATAGGATTTTTTATTTTCCAGTACTGAAACCTGTAGTTTCAATAGGATTGTGAAGATGGATTCTGCAATAAAAACTCGTTTAGACATGAATTTGATGAAGCTGTAATGAAAATGCATTAGTGGACATACAAATTATTATGTGTTGTTTGAGGAGGTATTTGCTATGAAGCAAATACCTTCTCAGATAGTGATATTGAAACCAGAAATGTAAAAGTACAGAAATTCCCCCCTTATACAAAAATGCAAATTACAGCATATGAATATAGTAAAGAAAGGTATGAAAACGAATATCACAAAAATGGATAATGTAAAAATGAATACTACAAGAATGAATATTAGTATATAGAATTTAAATGCATTTGAACAAACAATATATTGTGCAGCGGTGTAGGATAAAAGAAGAAAAGAATTAATTTTCGTGAAAATTTTTTAGATTTCTGTAAAATTTATGCGTCCAGAGTTTAGCAATATGGTTTATAAAAATTACACTCTGTATCATTTATATTTGGAAAACTGAAACATATCTCTAATTGGATATGACGCTACGTTTTAACTGTATCGCCAGTGACGAACATTCGATTAGCAACATGAACACATTACAACAAAATAACTGGTAGATTGACAATAACGTCAGGTCCGTGGCAACTCCGAGACAGCTCCGGCGGATCTGAAACAAAATCGGCGTTGATTATTAGACAATGAAAACGAAACCATGAGTAAAAAATCAAGAAATGATTTTCCTGAGCACAGCCACTGGCTGGGGGGGGGGGGGGGACTCCCTTATTTGCCACGTGTCTTTAAATATTAAATATGAAATACAAATCGCGGATGGTGTTTCATTCTACGCAACACTAACTTATTAAATATAAAATCAAAATATTTTTAGTGAAAATCGCGGATGGTGTTTCATTATCCGCAACACTAATTTATTACATTTAAAATCAAAATATTTTTAGTGAAAATCACGGATGGTGTTCCATTATCCGCAACACTATAATATAAAATCAAAATATTTTTAGTGAAAATCGCGGATGGTGTTTCATTATCCGCAACACTATAATATAAAATCAAAATATTTTTAGTGAAAATCGCGGATGGTGTTTCATTATCCGCAACACTAATTTATTACATTTAAAATCAAAATATTCTCAATAATAATCGCGGTTGGTGTTTCATTGTCGGCAACACTAATTATAATTGCGATTAATTCGCAACATAAATTCGAACCGCAAATTACCAGGGCATCATTGGGTGAGGGGCACGAGTGATACATGTGTACACATAGG
The DNA here is from genome assembly GCF_051014685.1 of Ptiloglossa arizonensis. Lineage (NCBI taxonomy): Eukaryota > Metazoa > Arthropoda > Insecta > Hymenoptera > Colletidae > Ptiloglossa > Ptiloglossa arizonensis. Next base: position 7,800,198 of record NC_135055.1, read on the forward strand.
TACATGCCAATGTATCGTGCCAGTCAGCATACATACTAACTACATTCTAACTACATAACTACTGACGAGTACAGTAACAAAGTAGTAATAGTAATGACTTTCCATCCTCGAATAGATATATCCGAAGATGGAGAGCCATTTGTTGCAGCCCTCTCTTGAGACAGTTTGTCTAGGCCTCTTCGGCTCACAGCCTCTTCGTTCTTCGGGCGGCATTGCCCGATCTGAAACCCTACGTTTCGCGAAAACCACGTGCAACACGCGTGCGACCGTGCAAACGATTCTGAAAACCGTTGGTCGTGCAATGCACGCGTGAAAAAGAATTTCGAGCGTAACGTTCGTTTCGAAACCCTAGTCGACGCGACCGCGTCCGCGAAAATTAAAGCAGAGAAATCCGAAGAATAGAAAGCAATGCCAGATGCAAACGACATTCTTCGTTTGCACTGGCTTCGCCATCAATTCTTCGAATTGTCCTACAGGTGCAGGTACGTCACGCGAAAACGCGCCTACCCGAATTGAGAATGTGACGGACCTGCCCTGGCCCTACCTAACCGTTCTTAGCACACATACCAGAAGGAAAGTTACCTAACCTACCTAGTCCTATATTTAAAAAATGGCAAAACACATTCTCTCAAACACAACCACTCCACGGTTCTCATTCATATCGCCCGGGTGCGATGAGCCTAACCTAGGGAGGCGTCCCCGGGACGCCTCCGACACCCGAGCTTATCAAACACATGCACACTCTAAGGGTACGTACCAAGTTCCTGAAATTGTCTGACAATGGCTGGCGACCATTGCGTGTATGTACTCGCAATGAGCATACGAATTTATTGCGTAGCTCTTTAAGGAGAAAAACGCGTTGATAAAATAATTATATATTGCATACGGTCGTTCTAGAAGCCATTGACTTTATAGGATATATACCATTGTTATTTTACATAAAAGAAATATGTATGTATGCAGTCATGTGAACAATTGTCACGTGAATGTAATAGCCAAAGTTAACTTAATATAGATACTGTCATTTGAGAATATGACGTTACAGGGTGTTGTTCAAACCATAGTGTCTCTTTGATATATTTTTGCAGACCGACGCAATTCCACAGCCTAACCACACACACACATGTGGAAATTACGTCGTGCACGATACGCCAGCGCATTGTCAGACACTAATATATATTATTATTGTTAATCTTACGGACTAAGAAGTCATCGTGCCCATTGCCTTCGCTCGAGCAAGTAGCACCTGGGCACTTGAACGAGTTTGGGCAACGAACACGGAAAGATTAAGCTGAAAATCCTGAACTAGAAAGAGTGATTAGTAAATATTCTTTCTAACGAGCTACTATCTCTTTGTTCTTTCTCATTTCGTATTACCATTCAAATAACTCGATTGCTTATTCTTTGAAAAATTATCAGAAAATATATAATATATGCGTCAGTATTGAGAAATTGTATTATTAAAGAAAATTACTTTAATAGAAGTTACATTTATCGAAAGAAAAGACTCTAAGATAAATTATTTATTGATATTTATTAAATTATTGATTAAAATATGTAACTAATTAAATGTTGAATCACCCTAGGGTGATTCCGTCGTCAAAGTGAATTTATTATTATTTGGAAACAGTGCGTTAAGCGTGTCACTTTGACTTCGGAATCTGCCCGTCGCGAAATGTCTTCTTGTGCACAAAATATAATATTACATCATACTTAACGCGTAAGGACAAAATTCAATACCGAAAACGTATAATACTTTAAATATCAAATTATTTTCAACGTAAAAGTAGTTAAACGTGTACATAATGGCCAAACATTCAATAAAATATATTGACATACGAAATTTTACATCTACTGTATTACATATGTATTGCTATACACGTATTAATTTTGCAAGTATTTAATAAATATTCTCAACGGTAAATATTGGTATGAACAATCATTTATAGTATTAAAAAACGCGATGCACAAGAAGACCCTATTATCTAACTAAGAAATGAAACAAGAAGTGTTATTGTTCTTGGGTATACGATAAATATACCCAAGGTTACTGTACTCGTCAAAAATACCAAGTATACAACCAGTCACCCGTGTCGTTTCGGACCTTTGGTCCTACGACATGCTTGAGGACTAGAGGAATAAATAAACATGCGACTCACCGACCGTAGAGCTGTGATCGAGTGGTATTTACTTAGCGACGAATTTGCGATGTTACTGTTGCCCAACGAAGGTCATCAGCGAAGTCATCAAACGAAGTCATCGAGGAAGTCGTCGAAGAAATCGTCGAAGATGTCATAGAAGAAATTCTGCTGGGCACATATATGCAGTTATGAGAATTCTGTAAAGAAACGGAGAAGATTACAATTTTTTTTCCAATTCTGGAGATATTAGTTTCAATGTAAATTTGTTTCGGAGTGTATGCATAATACAGTACGAATATATAATACTTACATTAATCGCTTGTGAATCAACGCCCAATACTCCTCTTCAGTGATGCACTGACTCTAATACCGGTGACGAGTGATATTTATTTCGGTAAGACAAATTTTTTTAAATATCACAGTTTTCCAAAAGGTAACAAATTAAATGAACGCGACCGAATATCGTAATCGGCGAACAAGTGATTCTACTCTCGCGAATCAAAAAGCAAAGAGAGCCGCGATGCTCTGGAAAGAAATTCTAATACGTAACAATCACTGACTCTGTTTCGCGTGTGCCTAATATACAAACGAAACTCTACACCGTGCCGCTGAGCACAGAAAAACTTTAAAAAAACAAGGTAGACGTATCAAACACTGACTCGACGACCGCATTGCGCTCGGTCATTATATTCTCTGAAAAGGGAAAGAGACAGATAAACAACATTCGACGTAAGGGGTGACCTCCTGCCTGTTGCCATCCTTTTTTTTTCCTTCTCGAATGTTCGTCGCTAGAATACCGTTAGAAATCGAAGTCGATAGAAAGTTCGATGAAATCATTTCTCGTTTAATATGAACACCGCACAATTATTATATTACGTATCATATTTCCGACAAACGGTAACACGATAAACGACAAAAATATGTAAACATGTGTATATGTGGTTATAATAAATTGGATTTTACCGATCCTGCAACTGAAATTCGTTTGAATTCAACGCCACGCGTCATGGCGTCCATTCCGCGCCGAAAGGACGCGTCCACTCCTTTCAAATTGAAATCGGCAACTGTAACAAAAAGGAGAGACATATTTAAAACAAATGTATAAAGGAAATGTATTTCTATTGCAATCGAGGAACAATTAAAGCCGGAATATACTGAAAAAGAGGCATTTACAAGATTGGCGTCGGTTGGAAATCGAAGAAAAAGTGATTGCGAAAATCTGATTCAACTTTTTACGCGGTACCGATTAAATTTATAATCAAAAGTATAATAATATTGAACAAAGGTGGCAATAGAGCGGATTAGAAGCAATTAGATGTAATTAGGTTCCAATACGCACCTTGTTAATGTTGAAACTTGTCCAAAAAGATCCAGACAAGTCCAAACAGGTCCAGACAAGTCGACTTCCACGGAACGAATGAGGACCCCGGCGCAAGCTGTTCTGCGCAATTAGCCATTGAAGTGGGGGAAGGTAATGATAATGGCGGACGGTTTCCTTCGCGCCAAAACGTAGGTAGATATATATCCATACATATGCGAGAGGCTGGTTAAATGCGTAGAACTATGTATTTCGATCATAACGTTGTCGATCAAAAGTATACCTTAGGTAGAACTCCCGGCTGTAAACAAAAATCCAAACCATTTTCCTAACATACGATGGGAAAACACTCGTGTTTAGATCGTTTTTCGATGAATTAACAAAAGAGAGGGTTTTTCAGAAGAATCTGCTCGGAAGATGCCAGTTCAAAATGAAATCACTTCAAAGTGAATTCAATTAAAAATGGAAGTAATTTCAAGATGAAACACCGTATTTTACAAAAATGTGATTAAGGAAAAGTTTAATAAGTGGAAATTGTTTCATAGAGTGTTCCTAAAAAAAAAACTGTGTTCCCTTAATATTTGCACACTGTCAATTACATTTCATGTTTGTGAAATACTTTTGGGGGACTTGAATAATTGTAATTATTAGAAAATAATTGTTGAATTTAAAAATTTTACGTTAATGTCTTTCGTCGGTAAATTTGTAATCATCAAACAAAGTTTTGACTAATCATTGCTTATTTAATCTTTGCACTGACCGACTACGATATCAAGAATACATATAACGACATTCATATTATAAAGAGTAAAAATTGAATATCCTTATACGTGTTATATACTTCGTTTATCTTCTGACTTCGAAGATTTTACGAATAATCTGTTAAAATTGTTCAGTGTTATCGTGGAGTGTCATGGCGCCACTTACAATCTATGCTACGATTCAGGCGCTACAGTTAGAATTGGCGATCTACTACAGAAAGATTAATAAATTTAACAATACTTACCGAAATAAATACAATCATATCATAATTGTCCAATAAATTAAGTCGAAATATCTTGATCAAAATTATAATTTACTCCAGAGGGATGAATTATATACATATCAATTGATACGGTAAAGAATGGAAAACAAACGCGAAAAGGAACGACATTTCTTCATCGTGTCGTTTGAATTTATAATCAACAGTATATTACTATTAGATAAGGAAAGGATTGAAAACGATTAAGTAGATATGAACATCTAAGGTATACGCACCTCGATGCTCGCAGATTTATCGATACGTGTCACCTCTTCGACATTCACGGGAGAAAAGAGGGTCTTACACAGTAAGTCGTCGAGTCTCTGACTACGCAGTGGATGGGGTAGATCCAACCACCCAATCAAATACGTAGTTCACATTGGCATTACCTTCGGCGGGTAGGGTAACTTAATTTGAAAAGTTATAAAAAGAAAACACAAAGATATCAAGCAACATTTAAATTTACATTCACATATTGCTAATTTACATTTCTAGTGATATCTATTCTGTACGATGATAAGCACAAATGATCTACAGGGACTGATAGACGTTGCAAGCATTACTGTTCTATGTTACATAATTCAAAGACTCGCAAATCCCGTTACCATTTCTGTGTCGCTTGCAACGTTATCGATTTGACTGGAATAAACTACTAACTCTACTAGCTATAAGAATTAAAATCAAATATGAGAGGTAGCAAAGCCATTGAGATAACGAAATACCGACTTCGTAAAATATCAATGTTTTTTTTAACAACATATAACAGATTGTACGGAAATTAATTGCGGTTTTCTCGTGAATATCATTTAAAGCTTATGTTTATCATATATTTTGAATTTATGTTTATTATAATGCTATACACTATTTGAATGACTAGATGTCGCTCTATAATAAACGTATTCTGTGTTTGTTCTCTGTATTCATTTGTTTTGTTTCTAAACTAAAAACGTAAATATGGGGAAGAAGCAATTTCGCACAATATTTTTATATCATTGGAGAATAAAGTATATTTGTTGAAGGAACAACTACTAAACGCACAATACAGAGTTAGAAACAAGAACTTGTTTAATAGAATAATAGGCATACAAATATTAAAATGTTTCTAAAGAAAAGTGAGGGGGTGGAGGAACGTTTTTCTATTAAATCGTTACAGCCTTTCTTTAGTATTTTCACATTGTCAATTGTGTTTCACATTTGTGAAATATTTTCAATAATTGTAGTTGTGAACCCAATCAAATACGTAATTTGAATCACATTGAGTATTACACAATCGGCGGGTAAGATATCTTCATATAAAAAGTTATAAAATCAAAACACAAAGATAATTTAAGCGACATTTAGATTCTCATTGACATATGAATCGCCAGTTTGCTTTTCTAGTGACATCTATTCTGTAAAGTGATAAATACAGATAATCTACAGGGACAGATGAAATATAAGATAGTTGTATAATTAGTCTGTTAAATATATTTTTTATCTCAACTTTAATTGTATAAAATAATTGTTTGATGTATTATAAATATATATCGAATTTTTCAATTGCTAGTGTTTTTATAACATGAATTGCTTCATTCTTAACGTTTAAAGAACTTCAATTACATGTTTATTTACGTAAAAAAGTGATTTAAAGGTGCTAGAATGTGAATATAGTCCTTGTGTCGGTATCTAGCGGCGAAAATAAAAACTATTCCTCTACAAACTTGGGCATTTCGCCACAGATTGCGCCACTTGGTCTATTTGTACGACAGAATCAGTTTACTAAACGATTTTGTAAGCAATTGTTAAATCTCTGTATCGCATCTGAGTTGTATCATTGGTCTGTTAAATATAATAGTGTACTGTGTTTACTAAATAATTTATTATTATAATTAAACTAAAATTAGGAAATTATTTGTCCCACATTATTTGTCAGTATATAAATGAACTAACTTTTAGATAGACGTTTCATTTTTCCATTATGAAACGTAAGAAGTCAATGGACCACGTGTAAAAATTTATTAGAAATTATTAAACATCTATTTTTAAAGAATTAATTCTGTTAAGTGGAAGTGTTATATTTGTTGCTATAAATATTTCTTGGAATAAATGAATGCGTACCTGGAGAAAAAAAAATTGTACGCGACGGTGTTCTCCTCGGTATTCGATTTGCATTCTCCTTTCTTTAACCTCGTTTCTACACAAAACTCGCATTGTTATGCCGCGTATAAGCGTTCGGAGGATAGACTAGGCTATAAGATCCGAAATGGAATCTGGTTAATTCATTCGACGTACCTTGGTGCTTCGTTGTGCCTCCAATAAATCACACTACTTCGGAATAAATTTAAAGAGAAACAACACAGTGCCCCAAATTTATCGTTACTGAACGTTGTGATGGGTCTTTCTTCTTCATATCCGTTTATGAAAAAAGTGATGATGCTACGTGAGTGATAATAACAAAGCTAATTCATAACAAAAATTAAGTGATATTTATTGACTGTATTTGCTACAGTTTGGTTCTTAATTTGAATCAAAATTTGTTATACATGGATAATCATGTTGCTTTGAGCTGATTCTTGCATCAAATGTAATGAGTTCGTAGTGATTGATTTTGAGGTTGACAAATTGATTTGAAATAAAATCTTTTTTTTTCAACCATGGCGATTGTTCAGTTTGAGTAACAAACTTTGATAATCCAATTCTATTGTACACGAAATACAAGTGAACTAATGAACTGGTTATAATATTCGTTCTGTTTACAATTCTGAGCAGTGAATTAATTAATACAGAAAATATACTGCAATTTTTCATCAATTCACTCGATACATTCATTTACTTCTCATTTTTAACAGAAAGAAAAAGCAAGTGATTCGTAGATGTAACTAAGTTGTTTATAGGGATTTTTATAGCTTTTCGTTTACTGTTTTCTAACTCAAATAATTATTAACGAAAATATCATTACTTGTACTTCAGTGTTACAATAAATATTGTAATGTCAAATAGTGAACGTTTATAAGTACTTTTCTAATAAAAGAACCCTTGTAGTTTTTCGAATGATTATCTATATCCGGTATACTCTGTAAAATGTGTGGAGAAAAGAAAAGAAAAGGAATAGATGAATACAATCGTTCCATGCATTACACGTAGTAAGAACCAACTTATATTTCATCCGTTCATTTCCTCACTTTTTCTCCCATTTCTTCTTCCGCTTAAAAAATACTGGATACTCGGCCAGACACCTTTCGCTTTCACTTGAGCACGTTGGCTGGCCTGAATGCCGCCGACAGCTAACAAGAAACGTTTTAATTCGCCCATATCTCGCCCGAGTGAATTTATTTTGTCGCGTGTAATTCTCCGCGACGTGTTTCTTTCGTGTCCACCTGATTCAAAATAAGTTTCCTCGTACGAACGTTTGAAAAACGCGATCGAATGTATTTCCAAAGCGTTCACGATTAACGCGTGTAATAACCTGCAACAGTTACGTACGATAATCCATCGTAATCCATTATCTATACGTTCTTTGGTCATAAAAGCGTGCGCGAGTAATTGCGATATCTAGACAAAGTGTTCCTATTACTGTAATAATTGCTATTCAGGAAGCGATCCAGTTTAGTAATTGGGCCCCTTCCCTCCCCCGTTCCCCCATTCTGTCGTGGAAAAAGTACATTTTCTCCCGAGAGAAGGAATGTAAATATTCGTATTAATGGGACAAAGTGGCGCCGCGGTCGTCGCACGTCGATGAAGCGTATTAGTGTCTTGATTGTCCGGAAACAATGAGGGACAAAATCGTCTTCGTTACAGAAATGAGGAAACGATAGTTTCCCGAGATTTCTCTTCAGAAATGGACGGTTCTTTGGATCGTTAAAGTCTGCTTTTTACTTGTTAGTATGGAGGAAAGCTGGATAATTTTGATGAGTACTATACGAAAAAAAATATTAACATAAAATATGCGATATCTTTAGACAGAATGCCCGCTAGTGAGAGGTATATAACTTAACCTATGACATTAATTAATCTTGTAACGACGTTGTGTTATATTATGGAGAAATTGAATTATGAATATCTATTCGTAACTCGAGCGATTACTTCCATATTATAGTATTTAAAATAACTTAACAATCCTTTATCTAATGTGCAAATACAGTAATTCCATGTTAATGTGTATTCCACGAGTTGTGCGATGATATTTACGTAGGATTGAATTTCAGATCGAGACGAATTGGATGATTTTCAGTTTAACGGTATAAAACTATAGTAAACATTAGAAAGCTAAATTATTGTTATAAATTCGCAATTAGTATCCATTTGGATTAACATTAACGATAAGAAATGAAGACAAACTTGAAACTTTTTCCTCTGCAAACAAAATGTAAAACAGTAAGAAACATCTGATTTATTACAAATTGTGGTGTAAATTCTGTGTTATTCAAATTATTTCTGCACAACTTTCAATTACGTTAAATTAAACATAGTCCGACTGTAATCGTGTTTAGTCTCATTTTCATCCGGATAACCTCATCGATCTATTGGTAATACTTTCATAAGAATATAACGAAAAATATAAAAATATGTATTCCTATATTTTATCGATTCTCAGAATATCTCATTTCTCTTTGTCAGGCTTTTCAAATTTTTTCATTACCTTAATATTAAATTAGTCAATTGCATCGATATTATCATATTTTTTAAGGTAGTCTTTCCCTTCCGAAGAGGTTAATCAACTTGCATGTTAACTGCAGTGAGTAAAAAAGTAATACGAACGAACCTTTCAGTAATCGTTCCACAGCAACCGTGATCGCTTAATCGCTGTCAATCTTGATACTTAATTACTTTCCTGAAGAAACGAGTATAATTGATCACAGCTAGTCAATGATCTTGTAATACAAGATAGGGAAAACGAAACGAGGATGAATCAATTACAATCGATTAATCAGAGAGGATACGAGAATTTCCCGCGAGGAGCAATGAAATTTGATCTTCGGTGACAGAAATAACATCGAATCGGAAACATCGATACCGGACGATAGAGCATCGTACGTATATACGAACATTCCGCAAAATTTCTTCGTCTTAATGCTCGAAACGTGATCAGGTATTAAAACGTGTTTCTTCGTAAATAAAAATTTGTTTAAATTTCTAAAATTCTTTCAATATCCAAAAAAGAAAATGATGTATCATTGATCTAGAAAAATAAAAAAAAAAGGACGAAGCATCGTCCGGAGAAGATGGCCGTGGCGATTACCAGGAACCCGGAAGGAACAGGTCATCTCATCTGCGCGAGCAGCGGATTCACGCTGGCCAGGTGAGCACAGGTAAATAGACCCGGTCCAGTGCACGGCTGGCCGTCGACTCGGCAGGTAACGCGTGTTGAACGAGACGGAGACGAAGGATCGAGTGCGTTCAACTCGTGGATCGCGCGTAATCCACGCCGGTCGACCTTGGCACCACGATCCTCACGGGGGATGACCGGTACCGCGGACCCGGAGGACGCTTCCTGTCGGTACGTGTACGCAGTACGCTCGTGGATTTCGAAAACCATTTAGTGAAAATTAGTTGGCGCAACAGCAACCATCCATGCGGTAGAAACTGACTTTTTCTTCTTTTTTTTGTTTTGTTTTTATCGATATTTCGTAATGGGTGCGATTACAATCTTCCATAATTGAAAGTCCATCGAGGTTGCTTGTATCTTTCATAATTGAAAGTTTAGTAAGATAACAGGCTCTCATAATTGAACGTTCGGGAAGATAACGAGCTTTCATGACTGAAAGTTCAGTTGGATAATGATCTATTATACTTGAACGTTTTTGCAGGTAGTTCTCTAAGAAACTTATGAAATTTATTTTCTATCTTGACGTATCTTTCTATCTTGCAATTGAAAAATTGTTTTCTTTTCTTCAAAACGGGACAGTGTTCTTCCTATCTGTAGGTGGTATATTTAATTTTCATTTAATCTAAGTAACGATGATTTATTGCATTATACTTGTGCTTGTTACGTAAAAATACTATCTTTTATCTAAGAAATTGTAATATTGAGAATATTCGCACAAAATTATATTATCTCCATGGTTTATTTTAGAAAAGACGCACAACTTTCGAAACTCACCCTGAATTAGAAGTTGGTGCAAGCACGTTACTATTTCTACTAAACATAGATTGTGGGTACTGTGCACGGTAAACAAAAAAAACAACTGAATAGATGTGTGTGAAATAAATATGAAAGGACTTTAATACCAAAAGCAAAAGATTGTTTTCATTTCTATAATTTTACACACAACTGTTGCAACCTTTTTTTACTTTATGATGCATTCCTCTCCACATTTTTACTCATTGATCTCTGCAATAGATTTTTATTTCTCAAAACGATACCGTTCAATAATTGTTCTCATGTAACAACTCAAATTGTTATTAATGCCGACTAATTGACATTGCACGGTTTTCCAGCGCTCGCACGAAGTAACCAACAAACGAGGAAAGAATTCCCTCTTGGTCTATTGGTCGTGGAATTCCACCAGGTCGAAAGAATTGTCCGTCGATCGCCGAGTCCATAATGAGTAGAAATGATCGCACTTATTGTCGGCGAAGACACGGGACCGCGGAAACCGGGTTACCAGGTTATCGGTGGTCGGTGATCCGCGATGAAGGGAGAAAAGGGGCAAGAACGGTGAAGAATAAGGTGGAATATTTATTCCGTGAGCGATCGAGCGTTGAGGCGCTGGTTGAATTTCAAATCGAGTTGCTATTTCGCTCGCGAATCGTTGTCCTTTCGCGAGGGACGGTGGCTAACGACGAGCGATCGTTTGCCCGAGATCGATGCGTTTCTTAAACCTTCGTTGAATAGGAGGAATAGGGGACAGGAAGTATGAAACTCGTCCAAACGTGTCGTAGTAGTATTACGAAAGAGATGAATCAATCGATGAATTAAAACTGACGAATTGAATTCAGAGTTCATCGAGTGCTTTCTCTTAAAACAATCGTTTGCAAATTTCTTGTAAAACACCCTTGTAGAAAAGAGAACATTTTCTTTGTTCGACAGAGGAGGTAGAATTGAAACGATAGATGAAATATATGACAATTAATTAGTAACAAGAGATGGTTAGGTTGTGGAAAACAGTGTCTTGGGAGAATATGTTGCAGTTACATTTTCTTTTCCTTGATGCACGGTTAAGAATGTTGATAAATAGCGAATTATTTGGTAGAAATGGATAATTTTACATTGTAGTGTAAAATTAGAAAAGTTACAACGAATTGTAGGAATGAAACGTGTAGGTAATACGAAATATAGAAGACTTTGAGGGTAAGATAAGAATTTACAGATATCTTGGTTCTGTGTAAACATTGCATCAATAATAATAATGCTTTTTTCATACAAAAAGTTATCAACCTAGAAGCCACATTGTGGTGAACACCAGTGGATAAGTTTTGTCGAGAAAAAAACATTTGTAAAATGTTACTAAAGGATAGCGAGAATGCTTCTATAGTCTTGCGAAAGAAACGAAAGGTAATGGCGCTTATGGTCGATCGGCACGATCTCTTGATCAACTTGATTTTTCTGACGTCGATTAATAGAATATGATCACGTCCCATTTCGCTGTAATTATCTATGCATAAATAGAAGTAAATCGATTTTGTTTTCATTGTCTTTTCATATTCCAATTTAACAAACCAGATTACTATACGGATTAAGGCGCACACTAATGCGAGTACTGAATACAAAAAGTGTCCACGTGTATAAATTTTACATTCAACTTTTCAGGATTAATTTCGCATAAATTTCGTTTGGTTGCTTACCCGGCCCAGTGTACCAAATCCAGGAAAAATAAAATATCTCACTTACTATCGACTCTATCAAAAATTCTTACAGAACACAAAAGTTTTCAAATTTAATCCCCGACAATTTTCGTTATTTTACCTTACCCTGTAAAAGCAACTATAAGCGAGATAATACAGCCAAAGTAATAGTTGGCGCATCCTCCGCACCTCCATCATTTCTCCCGCGAATCGCGTAGCGTATATTTTTAATCGAGTGGGATACGATCGTTTATATAAATTCAGTAAAGCGATCGGCTGTATTCGTTGACCTAATCAATTCGTTTCTCGCCCCTGTCCTCAAACTTGAGTGACGTTTTATGCGTCTATTTACCTGAAAATAATTGCCCCGTGTGTCCAGGAGTATTGTATTCCGTGGAGAACGAATGGCCGCACCGAATACAGAGATTAAACGGTACAACCGGTAGAACTTGTGGCATCACTGACCTCTCGTACAGTCGACTGCTCCGGTAAAGACAGTCGCAATAGCAGTTGGTACGATTACTTCGTATCCGCACGAAAGACCGGAATCCAAGGCGATTATCCGCTCGCAGATCGGCTATGAGCATTACGAAAATCGCTGGTAGCTCTCTCGCAACGCGTTAAACCGTCCGGTGAAAAGTTCCTAGATTTCGGATCGAGATTCATGCGAATATTTTCTCTGCTCTTTGGAAATATACACCGTCGGTCGTCGGACAAAGAGACGAAAGGATTTACCGAAGCTTTCACGGATGAATTAACAAGACCTTCGTTCGTTAATCTTACGACGCTGTTAAATACGATTATAATCGCGTTTGGTTGTATTTGTGCGACTGATACGATTGTCCTGTTTGAAAAGCTCCGTACCCGAAATATTGTTAATCTTGGTTACTCGTTAATTGCTTAAATTTATTATAAATTCGGTTATGAACAGCGATCGATATTTATAGAGCGCAATTAGAATTTTGGATTTTTCATTCGAGAAATATTACGGAGATTGTTTATTCAACGTGAAAATAGAATGGTATTACCATTGCTAAATTTATATTGCGTAAGTTGATAATATAGTCATTGAATATCTCTATTTGGGAACTCAAGATTGATATTCGCTGTTCGTATAAAGACGTCATTAAAGCATTCGAGGCGTGATTTATCGTAGGCAGAAAACATTCGTATTAATAGCATACGAACTGTACCATCGCTCGTGCAGAAAAAATACGTTCATATTTGTAGCATACGAACCTTGCCATTAATCATTTCGCTGAGAATTTCGTTTCGCGCGAAGCCATTGCATCACGTGCACCCCCAAAAATTATATAACTTTATACGCTACAATATCGGCCATTACGTAAAGACAAAGCGCAGAGAATTGTTCGTCAAAGAACATTTGTTCAACAGTCAGCCGTGAACAACCGTTTAGAACTACGTTCAATTTCCCTCCTTAAATTCGATTTTCAATTCGTCTCAATTGAAATATTCCGTATCGTTCCTCGATTGTCGTGCTCAAAGTGTTTTTTGCTGCTCTCGTTAATTGCATAATCAAATCGTTGACAAGTCGAGGAGTTGTTTCGAAGTGGGGACTATACGAAGAGTTCAATATTTGAGTAATTTATAGGTATTTGAATGCTACGAATAAACTTCAAGTATTTAAGTACTTGAATATCTTCACTCGAATCCCATTAATTGAATATTATTCTTCAAATCCCGTTATTCCAATAACACTCTTTAATTAAGAATATACTCAGTACCTGCAGTGAAAGGTATTTGCACTAGGATTGGGACTACTTATCAAATTGTACTTTTAAAATGCTTCGAAAATCCAGATACTCGATCAGTGCAAACAATATTCGAGTAATCAAACATTTCAATAGTATTTGAATTCTATTCGTAGAGTCGAGTATTTGAATAGTATTCGAATAGTCAAGTATTTAAATAGTATTCTACCAGTCGAGGATCGGAACAGTCAAGTATTTGAATAGTATTCGAACAGTCAAGTATTTGAATAGTATTCGAACACTCAAGTATTTGAATAGTATTTCTAACAATATTCGAGTAGACAAATATTTGAATAGTATTTGAATTATTTTGAATAGTATTTGAATTGTATTCGTGGAGTCGAGTATTTGGATAATATTCGAATAGTCAAGTATTTGAATAGCATTCGAACAGTCAAATATTTGAATAGTATTCAAACACTCAAGTGTTTGAACAGTCAAGTATTTGAATAGTATTCGAACAATATTCGAGTAGAGAAATATTTGAGTAGTATTTGAATTATTTTGAATAGTATTTGAATTGTATTCGTAGAGTCGAGTATTTGGATAATATTCGAACAGTCAAGTATTTGAATAGCATTCGAACAGTCAAATATTTGAATAGTATTCGAACACTCAAGTATTTGAATAGCATTTGAATAGCATTTGAGTAATATTCGAATTATATTCGTTGAATATTTGATCCACTGAGGTGTTAAAATGTTGGAAGACGGAAAAATTTGACAAATAGTCCTTGTTTTATATCCGGGGAATAGTTGAGAACCGGCGGAACCAGCCTGTGAACTCATTTAAACGCGTAACTAGTTCTGTACTGTGCCGGGGCCGTATGCTTTATCCGGCGCATTCCTTACGAAAGGGCACTGATACACATGCGCACCTACGAATGAACTTTCTGCAACTAAATAGTGACTTGAGACGTATAACCGAGAACAAATATCGCACTCGCGTCTTTGCATCGTTAACAGCGAATTCTGAATTCTTCCACGAAGTGTTCGTAGATATTAATAAATGCGTTAACATTTAAAAAAAGTTGTCAATTTAATTTTCTAAGAGTGGTGAATTGTCTGTTAAGAGTAAAATTTTCGAATATTTTCTTGTGTAAATTTAGGCGTGATTTTTCCTAACTGATCAATTTTTTTTAAGCATTTTTATACACATTGTAAATGCATTGTATAATTTCGATGCCCCATTTAAGATTTCATATACTTATTCTCGATATGATGTGCAATATATTAGGTGCACAAGATGCACGAGTGTTTTTTGTTCTAAATGTACGAAATAGAGAAATATGCACAGTATCTTATATTTTTGTTCAATACTGTACGTACGTCTACATCTCAAAATTGATGTAATCATTAATTTACATATAACGTCTAACATTAATAGGAAAATAACTCAAACGCGTTACCATAAGAAATCGATTGTTTCCGATATTGGGTGCACCCTAACCTCAGGGTGTGACACACTTTCAGAAATTACCTTGTGCATAATGTTGTCCACGAACTTAATTCCTCACGGAGTACGTCGTTTAGCGGCATTAAATTTTGGACTTGACCCACTTGTGCCCAAAGTCCTTCAATTTTATAGGACTTCAGGTGTTGTATCTATCATGCTTCTTTCGTTGATAATTTGCTATTTACGTGGAAAGTATTATCTTACATTTGTAGCAACGTGTAGTTGTACATGGACCAGCAGTATTTCTCGAGCTAGTATCGAAGAGTAAAAATAATCAATTGGTTTGAATTTAAAAATAAACAGTCAGTGTATATTAAGGATGATCCTTTCGTGATATTATGTAAATATTTATTACTTACTTAGTTGTGGTCAAGGCAGAATCAATTGGTTGTTGAAGGCCACTGGAGTCCACCCCCCTCCCAAATCCCCCATAAATAGTGAAGCTTGTTCCTCTCCAATTTTTCTCTTACCATTAATTATTATATCCAAGAAAAATGCCAGACACAACGCGAACACCTTCAGAATGTTTCTGTCGATAATTTCGTAAACATTTCGTTGGAATTTTAAGCGAAGTACTTTACAAAATATTTACCATTTATAAGAATAATTTCACTAATACGTATCTCATGTATATTAATGTTACAAGTCATGAAATTATAAGGGTATTAAAACGTTCTTACTTCGGTTTGCAATACTCAATCCGATTATAGTACAACTTAATGTTAACAGAGCGTAAACCTGACTCGTAGAAAATAATTTACGACCTGCCATGTTGCATTTTGTTCCATACTGTGTTTCATTCATATTTGTAGGAGCCTCGTAGCGTAAGACTCTTTACGAATAAAGAAAGGGGAACTGTTTTCATGAACAAATAGCTCCCAGGGTCTACTTACGTTGAATTCTTTTGTCCATTCTTGACAACATCGACACAATTCCGTGTCATTCGGTCAAACTTTGGAATATTCCGATTTCTCGTCGACGATTCTCCCGAGAGACACGTACCTAAATCACGTCGCAATCGAGTACTATAAGGATCGTTGCAAACGGTAGGAATAGTAATAATTGCTTTTACGGTCGCGCAACGTATACATTTAACATACTTCGTGGAATCCATTTCTGACCATCAGACGGACACTAGCTTTCTCCTATGCGCTGTAAAACCGTCTCGGTTGTCCGCGACGATTAAACGATCCACGGAATCATGAAACTAATAATAGGTACATAAAATTACGAAATTCGATAACTCGCGACGGGCAGAATTCATCTTAAGAAGAATCTTAAAGAATCTTAAAAAATGAAAAAAAAAAAAGAAACACGATAAACGATCGATTCGATCGAACAGTTTACGCCTGAGCATTGTTAGAATTAAAATTGTTACACGGATGATGTTTACGAAGCGTGGATCGTTTCGATTCTTGCACGATTCCGAATGGAGATTGAAACTACGATCGTGTTACATTGACGCGGAAAGTATTCAAGTTTTGATGTTATACAGACCATTATGTAGGTAATATGAAAGTGGATTGGTCGATGTTATAAAAGCGTAAAATAATGCGATTTTTTATTCGATGATCTACGAGAATTTTATGGTTATTAAATAGAAATATTTTATTCGATGATCTACGAGAATTTTATGGTTATTAAATACAAATATTTTATTCGATGATCTACGAGAATTTTATGGTTATTAAATAGAAATATAGATAAATAAATATTTATGATAGAAAGACGAGAAGCTGTTGGAACCTATTATTAACTTCACTTGGAATGAAAATTCATGCACGTTTATTCGAACAAATAACGAGTAATAAGCAGGCGATAACAAGGGTTGAGGCTATCGTCTCTGTATTTCGATCGTAGTCGCTTTTTAAATGTACTAATTACACAGTACTACCTCGTTAATTGATGGCGAATCGAGTACTGTCCCAGTTACCGAGGTAAGGTAACCATTTTTTCCAAGAATCGACGTGTCTTTCATGTTGAGTGGACAGAAATAGTTATGGAGATAACATTGGTTCAATTATCGAGGGAAAAGTTTGATCAGTTATCGAGGGAATATTGTATGATTCACTGACAACTTAATATTCAATTAGAGTCCGATTATCCGTATAAAGTGTAAGTTTCTCAACAACTGACAGATTAATTGCTTACTGGTGAAAGCAAAATTATTTCCGGATCTTTTGATTGACTGATGAATTCTATTGAACGGCCAGCCTTTTGTTACTTATGAGTCACTAAGTGCTTTAAACGATACTTTGGTTTCAACAGCTATTTTTTAAAAGCGTTGCTCATCACTGTCCTTACTTTCTATTTCAAAGTCTTAATCCTCGCAGATTCTGCCTTGCTCGTTTAGTCATTGAGAAATCATAGAGCTACGATTATTTTAAATTATAATATAGGACTACGATGATTCTAAATAATAATACAGTACTGTGTAAACTGGAGTATGGAACTACGATTATTGTAAATTATAATGGTCTATATCCCATCGAGTTAACATTGAGTACTCCATGTAGCCAAATGTAGGACCCCGGTTATAAGAAACTGATTTGGTTTCTAATAACTGGGTATTATTGTATTTATACTCCAATCAGAGTAATTTCGTAGGTGCACGTGCAATTTTTGGTTAATTAATGAATTTTTAGTAGTATATTGTTTATTTTGGACAATTGTTCGGTTATTGTGTCATAATTTTTAACCAAATTTATGTCGAAGTAGTTTCTCTCACGTTTGATCTCCTAAACAGACTATAATTCAAGTATAATATAAATGCGGAACACGTAGTTAGTTCGATAAACTTTGCAAATGGAATCGAGTCTCAGTCCACGATCACTCTAGTCGAGATACTTTCTCGCGAATAATCGAGATTGATTTGTTAAAATGAAATCGTCTGTAGTGATTGTTACGTTAACTTTCGCAATATTGTCTCGAAAGCATAAGCTGGATGTATTCGTAAAACGTAATAGGTATACATATGAGTTCATCGTTTGCCAAACGGAGAAAAAAATTAACGTACAGAGATTAAAATAATTATTCTTCCGAAATAAAACTATTTTTGTATCATTGGGAATTAAAGAAGTAATCACGTACACTACAGGTGTGCTTTGACAACAATCGAACAAAAAAGAGCACAATAAGAAAAGTCTGAACAAGATCTGCAATATGAACAATGAACGTAAAATAATAAAATAAGTTCGAGTAAATATTCCAATTTTGTAATTCTCTCATTTCGAAAACAGAACATTCGACTTCGATCAGCAGAAAATAATCAGTAATCGCCTATCATATAGGTGAAGTACAATAAAAACTGCTTCCATAAAACCTAACCTCGCAATTACGAATATTCACAATTTCGCTTGTCACTTCCACGTTCCAATATCTAAACTAACTCCTCACCATGGTATCTATGAAAAAATGATCTCAGAAACAGTTAAAATCCTACATCAATATGGTGGTACAAAATTTCTGGGTCAAAATCGAACATAACCTATTATAAGCAATCGCCGTCACCTTTGAAAATTTTAAATTATCTTCTTCCCGCAGTATCCCCGGAAAGATGATCAAAAACAGTCAAAATCCTACATCAATATGGCGGTGCAAAATTTCTGGGTCAAAATCGAACATAACCTATTATAAGCAATCGCCGTCTCCTTTGAAAACCATCGTTGCTCTCCAAGTAACCGAACAACTTCTCTCGAGCGGTCGTCTGCGTTTACCCCGTTCGTTCCACGAAATCGAATCCTTGGTCCTAGGAGACGCTCACGAGGTATCCGTTTTCTCGTTGCACGGCGTCCGCCACGGCTGACAAAACAATGATTATCGGATCGATGATCCGCTGGAGCGTGTCTCGCGTCTCAGCGTGCTCGGCTATCGTCGTTCGAGCGTGATACGTTTCCGCAACGCTCAAGCAATCGTCGATCTACGGTACAGTCGGAGTAGGGGGGGTGAAGGGGACGAGGGTGGGGGTCGATATCCGTTCCCCGGGCATTCCCAACGAATATTCCACGGGCAAATCGTCGTCGTCTCGCGCGCGCGGAAACATGGGACGAATGCGAGCTCCTCGAGGCGATCCGACTCGAGGGTGGGAGGGGAAGGGGGGGAATACGCGGTGTCGAGTAATTTATGATTTACAGCCGTGGTTAGGTGGTAGACGACGACGACGACTTTGCAAGAAAAATAAAAGTTTGCTCCGGAGACGGCGTTGACTCGATAAGAAGAAATTACGGCCGCATGAATCTTCAAACCGACCAGACTCGCTGTTACCGAACGGATTGTTCGTGTAAGTTTTTTGTAGAGAATAGTTCTTTTGGTCTTCGATTACTCGCGTTGGAGTATACCAGCGTAGAATTTGAAATTCATTTTTTGAAAATACGTGCAGTATCGTACACGGCGTGCACTTTTTGAAAATATGTGCACTGCCAATTTACACGATAACTGTTGTATTTGATGTTAAACGCAAAATAATTGCTATTTACTCTTTTTTATCTGTGTAAACAAACCGATGTTACGAGACAGCAGGTTTTGGGAATCAGCGACAGTGTATTACGTGGGTATGCACATCCTTTAGTAATTAAGACTCGAATTTATCGCGGATATGGATATACTCGCAATACGGAAATTTGTAATCGTGAGTCTCTCAACTGGTCCAACCGGTTTAGCATCATTTTTCCTTCCTTTTCGTATCATTAGTAGCATAAGATTTATATTATTATTATTCTACTTTCATTTCGTAGATATTACACTGTGTTATTGCTTATAACTCGTCTCTTGTATTCGAGTTATATTTTAATATTCGTATCTTTTATGATAAACGAATTAGTTTAATTCCATAATTGATTCTATTTTATCGTTTGCTGTTTCGTACTTTGAGGCTCAAGATGAGTGCTCGGTTACCTACAAAGAAACCCCGCTTTCAAGTTAAGAAACGGTATCAATTTTGTCGCATACAAGTAGAACTTACTATGAATAAATACCATTTATTTCATACATACCACCTACTGTCACTATCAACTAGAGATGATCGAACTGGAAACACTGTTACTAAATATGTTTCCAACAGTAAGAACAAAATTGTTTAACGTAGTGTTTCCAAGTACCACCAGGTGACAGTGACGTCTTAGTATCTATATATAATAGTATCGACGACAGGTTGTGAAACATTTTTGAAACAAATACGTGTTTACGGTAATCCCCGCTTTCTAGTAACAGAATCGGAAGTATCAGTTCTCTTGTAAACGAGGTTTCTTAATAAGAAGTTTAATATCGCAGTCACCTGTAGCTTCCAGTTTATTACAACAGATGATACGTCGTTAAAGCATAAATCGGATACGTGTAAAAAATTCAACGCAATCGTACCGTGTAATGCATCGAATGAAAGTGGAATAATAATGTTTGGTAACCGTGTCTCCGATTGGACATGCTGCTGCGGTCGATTCCACGGGGTGAACGTAACAGAGCATGCTAAACACTTATCTGCAACGAACCGCTTTTTGGACGATAAGCGTCCAGTGAAACGGTACCGGTCTGTTCTGACACGAGTGGAAAAGTGAAAAACCAGCTTGAATTAGCGAGCCACTTTCCACGCCGCTTTCGATAGATTTTAAAATGCGCGAGGCGGTATTGGGCTGGGAAAGAGCAGCTGGCCGATTTCGTCGGATACGCAAGCTACTCACGACTTGCAGTAAATTGCAGCTCGAGGAAAGTACTTTACCCCCAGTTTCTTGCTTTACCGCGTGCATTCGCGATGCGCATGATGCCGTTTAATGGAAGACAGTGGACGGAATAACGAAACAATACGGGGTTAGTTTCACGGGACATAAATTGTGACGTTAGAAACATTAGATTGTTCGATAAGTTTTGTCGTTTTTTCCATTGTAAATAAAAAAATATTATGACACTTTGACTTTGAACAGTTGCGAATGTACGATCGAGTCGACAGATCTACGTGAAACTTCACGCATGTTCATCCAGACAGTAGTGCCATCTTTAGAAAAATAAAACGACGAACTTAATAGCTCCATTTCTTATCGAACGACAATATTTATCGAGCAACCTATTACTTCTCGGACGAAACTAACCGAGAATTATGAAATAAATATTATTGTCCCTCAATGATCGAATTTTGTCCAGCTCTAATATCAATCTCCATTTTGTTTTAAAGTAATTTCTTGTTATCACTCGAGTGATTCAATATCGGTCTCCATTTTGTTTCGAAGTAATTTCTTGTTATCACTCGAGTGATTCAATATCAGTCTCCATTTTGTTTCGAAGTAATTTCTTGTTATCACTCGAGTGATTCAATATAAGTCTCCATTTTGTTTCGAAGTAATTTCTTGTCATCACTCGAGTGATTCAATATCAGTCTCCATTTTGTTTCGAAGTAATTTCTTGTTATCACTCGAGTGATTCAATTTTTGTATAACCTCTTGTATAATTACACATTGAGATTAATACAGAAATCGAGTTCATCTCGATGTATACAGTTACGTCATATTTTCCCTTCTTTATATGCACGCAACATATTGGTACATTTAGGTTATCCAATTTTAGTATAAGCACATGTTCTTGTGTACAGTTACAGGAACCTATTTTCGTTTCTTTATATCCGGATAAATCAGATGTAGATATTGATTTACAACGGTCGTTAAATTTTCGTATACTCTGTTATAATTGCGAATTAACGTTTGTAGATATTCTCGCAACTAGAAAAGAATGCGTTTCCAGCTTTCGTTCGTAAAGGCGCTTTAATCGTATACCATATGAAATTCAATTTATTGTAATCGAAACAGCACTAAAGTGGTAACTGGCTGGAATCTCTCGGCACGCCAGGGTTACTTCTTCGTAATTACAAATTTACTCGTTTCCGCGGTTGTTTCTTGTTATCTGTTCAACGTGACCGCAGCTAAGCGGATATCGCACGTATCGTGCGTCGTCTGGCACAGACCCGTGGCCCTCGTATACAACGTGTGCACGCTGGAAGCTGTCCGGAACAGCTTCGAGCGGGATTGCAATCTCAAAGAAGGGCAAGGTCGAAACACGGAACACATTGTGCATTGACAACGTGTGTCCACTATTCGGCGGAACGATCGAACGATGGATAAACCGTTTGCCACACCGACTTCCAGGAACGATGAAAAAGCTAACCTCGCTCAGAAATTAATGGCCACCATTGTTGCCTCGAATTTATTGTCCGCGGGCGTGATTCACTCTTAATATTAATAATACGATTCGTTGCGCCGCTCCTCTACGTTTTCAAACGATAATGTCTGGTGATTATAAAACTGGCGATAGAGAACCGTGAAGATAAATAATTTAAACATTTCTCAACTGGGAATTAATGGGTCTGGAAAAGAAGAAAGAGCTTTTTCCTTATTTAAAGAAACATTAAAAATTAATTAACTCTGACGCTTTTCTCTTAGAAAACTAAAACTGAATGTTATTTATGGTTAGTATAGCGTTCCCGCTGTTGCTATAAACATCATGACTCTTGCACGTTGAATTTTAAAGCGTCTATTTCGTTCTGGTATGGAATTAATGGCACAACTTGTGCGTATATATGTATACAAATCTATACGAAAGTGTACAATATATCTTCTTCGACAAGGACATGACTTACATCCTTTTGATGGTCTAGGGCTGTAGAACACATCTGTACATTTCATGTCAGGACTTTTAATACGCCCTGCGTAAACATTCCTCGAAGGTCTTAGCGTCTAGGTTAGGTTAAGATCTGCTAAGTAACTTTACTGACGGTCCCCAGTAACAGGCCTAGATCGAAGCGCCCTCTACTTCTTCGTTTTCATTCTCCCTTTCCAAATTCTCGTTTTTCAGCTCCGTTATATAATATGACCTTTGTTTATATCACACTTTTCACCTGTTTCAATGCACCTTTCCAATAATTCACACGAATTTGTCAATCGTGCTGTATTCAATAATATCGGTCGAAACACACTTGTTTGATCAGAAACCCGGTATAGTAAATTTCACAAGGCACCGAGACTTCAACGTCGATACATCTCGAAGGTCATACTTACGTTTTCCCATATCTACCTCTTCACTTTATTTTCTTATTTTCATCATTAGCCTACTCATCTTGGCACAATTTAAGGGGAGGGGGCATATACTCGTCTAGCGTGTTGGGCTCCCGTGGCTGGTATTCGCGATTAAAACCAGTTGTTGATCGTGTCGATGAGACCGACTCAGTGTTATTTTCCTCCGGTAACTCGCGATTAACGTAATCCGCGTCGACCCTAATAAGCGATAACTCCCGGCTGCACACGCCGGTGCGCGCAAGAACGAAAGTTACAGAGTGCGCACGCGACACGAACGGAAGTTTCGTTGTAACAGATGTTACTTCGCAATCTCGAACGATTTATCGGCTGGCCGTGGCGCGCGGGGGAACGAATGTACGGTTCTCCACAGGTGTACCGTTAGAGACTATTATTGTTAACCGTTCATGGTCCACACGCCTTACGTAAAATGCCACTGATTTAAAAAGATTTGATTTGGACTAGGTCTGAAATCTTCTGTAGAATTTAACCGTACTGTATTCGAATATTCAAATACTTTAGCGATTCAAATTTTTGGCGAAATTAATTCGAATAAATACTACTCGAATACCTAAGTCATTTAAATATTCGTCGAATAGTATTCGAATATCCGATTCGTTCAAATATTCGGCGAATAGTATTCGAATATCTGAGTAGGTCAAATATTCGGCGAATAGTATTCGAATATCTGAGTAGGTCAAATATTCAGCGAATAGTATTCGAATATCCGAGTAGTTCAAATATTCGGCGAATAGTATTCGAATATCCCAGTAGTTCAAATATTCGGCGAATAGTATTCGAATATCCGAGTAGATCAAATATTCAGCGAATAGTATTTAAATATCCGAGTCGTTCAAATATTCAGCGAACAGTATTCGAATATCCGAGTCATTCAAATACTCGATGAATGTAACTCGAATAGCATTCAAGTACCTGAATCGTTCAAATATTTCGTGGATCAATCAGTATCTGAATACTCATGATGTACACTAGGAATCACATACCTTAAGTTTATCATATTTTGTTTAAACTCCGTTTTCGTTAAGTATATTTTATTAACCATCGTCTGTACAATATTTCAATGTTGACAATGAGAAACTAAAGTCTTCATATTTTTGTTTGAACAATGGTATTTCAATACTCAATTATTCGAATAGTTTCAGTCTCAGTTTGAATGAAATTGTGTTTATGTTTTTATAAGGTAGCATTGTAACGTAACAAGTGGAATCGACGCTATCAAAATATACATGATTCTTACCAATACTTTCGACAGAAAAACGAAGCAGTATATAGCTGAAAAGAAAAGAAATGATACATAAAAACGAGGCAACAGGGAAAATCCTAGCAGAATACATTCAACAATATGACATTATCGTAGGTTACGTTATACCTTTATTTATGTGTTTCCTTTATTTGCCTCTCGATACTCGTGTCATCTGAGAAATTTTATTCCCTTGTTCGCGTGTGAATATAACTTCTGACAAATATCAATGAAATTATGAAGGGCTTATTCTCGTTTAGCTGTTTTAATTCTCCTACATATATGCTACTGACAGCTTAATGATAAGTATATAGTTAATGTTAATTGGTCGCAAACAAGGAATTATTTTACCAGCATTTCTGCCCGTGCCAAGCTATTTGGATTTTGCAGCGTTGAATAATCCCTATGAGAAGCCGAGAGGCTTGCCAAGTGATTTGCATAACAAGAAGTTTGAAGCCAACGATTCGTCAAAAGCGCTGGAGAATTGGGAACAATTTTTTACTCACCACGGTAATTCTGTTTTCGTTG
This sequence comes from Ptiloglossa arizonensis, assembly GCF_051014685.1. NCBI lineage: Eukaryota > Metazoa > Arthropoda > Insecta > Hymenoptera > Colletidae > Ptiloglossa > Ptiloglossa arizonensis. The sequence continues at coordinate 7,825,506 of NC_135055.1, forward strand.
AATTTAATCTCCATTATAAAATTTTCTTCGAAATTTTTAACGAACATTTCATCTAACATCTTATCAAATATCAAAGTCACCGTCTAAAGAAGGAAGACTATGACAGAATAAAAAGAGCCAGAACATTGTTTGAGCTAGGTGGTTGATGTTTGATAATGTTGAGTCCCTTGATATTTGTCCACAGGTACCACAAATAAAAAAGAGGACTGAAATTGTAGTTTAGGTCTGAGTTGGCATGTAAACGTACGTATTTCTTCTAAATTATTGAACTATACATATGCAACTCCTTAACAATCATCACTGTCAAAGTCGAAAGAACAGAGACAATGAAAGACAACATATAATATATGTTGTATTATTGAAACTTTACATTATACTTGTAATATCTGGAGAATTGTTCGAACTAGAAGATTGATACTTGTCAACATTGAGTTCCTTGACATCGTTAACAGATACCATAAATAAAAAAGAGGACTGAAGTTGTAGTTTGAGTTTGGAACAACATGAAAATCTAGGGATCTCTTCTAAACTGTTGAACTGTACATAAATAGCTTAATCATTAGTGCTAAAGTTCAAAGAAAGAAAACTATGGAATGACAACAAGCGTATCAGAGACTTTTACTCTTACTACCTGGAAAATCAATTTCTCGAGTATCACCAACAAATACCAGGCTGTACGTAGACAACCTTTCGACGACCACCAGCGTCTCGATTCCCAACGGAATAAACCCGACTCCAAGTCACAGAAACTCGCGTGGAGAATCCAAGAAAAATGTATCGTACATTGCGATGGAAAAACAAATGGCCCATAAGTATGCTCGCGGCGAAGTTTCCATGGAAAGTGCACCGAAAGCGATGAAATCCACTTCTGGCTTTCAGTTTTCATCCACGATCCAGTTGATACTGTGCCACCTGTCGTCGTTGCCAGGTCCGGGGTTAAACGTTTACTATACAGTACTTTCTGTTCCGTAGATGAATTCATGGACACGTTTGATCGACAAGATAATGGAGGGGTGGACTTGTTTAAATTCACTCGTCGAATCGATTCGAGGATGGTATCCAAAAGTTTACTTCAGCCGCCGTGGCAAGAAAAGCAGGATTGGTCCGGATCGATGGTCTCGCGATTAACGACACCTGAAGAAAGTCGAATTAATTCGATCCTTGGGATTGTGATTAATTTTTTCAATGGGACCAGGACTATCTGAGTATTATTATTCACCGTTTATGGTCCTCACGCCTCACGTAAAATGCTACCGACGGGGAAGATTTGATTTGGAATAGGTCTGAAATCTTTTGTAGAATTTAACCATACTGTATTCGAATATTCAAATACTTTAGCGATTAAAATTTTGGGCGAAAGTAATTCGAGTAAATACTACTAGAATATTTAAGTCATTCAAATATTCGACGAATAGTATTCGAATATCGGAGTCATTTGGATTTAAATATTTGACGAATAGTATTCGAATATCCGAGTCGTTCAAATATTCGGTGAATAGTATTCGAATATCCGAGTCATTCGGAATCAAATATTCGACGAATAGTATTCGAATATCCGAGTCATTTGGATTCAAATATTTGACGAATAATATTCGAATATCCGAGTCGTTCAAATATTCGGTGAATAGTATTCGAATATGCGAGTCATTCGGATTCAAATATTCGGCGAATAGTATTCGAATATTCGAGTTATTCAAATACTCGATGAATGTAACTTGAATAGCATTCAAGTACCTGAATCGTCCAAATTCAAATATTCGACGAGTAGTATTCGAATATTCGAGTCGTTCAAATATTCGACGAATAGTATTCGAATATCCGGGTCGTTGAAATATTTTTTTTAGATAGTTTTAATTGGTTGATACCAAGATGTAAATTAAGAAACATCTGCACCGTCCTCGTGGTCCTTCGCGTGAGATCCTTCGCGACGTGCTTGATCGATGATTCTTCGCAGGGAACAAACGGACGATCTAATAGCCCGACGATTAAGATAATGTTTGCAATTGATGTGAGGGACGAATGACGATTTATCGCGTGGCTTTGTACGATTGAACAGTGTAATACGGGACGCGGAGTAAGAATTGACGATAATTGTTTGCCAGATGTTCTTCATTTACCTTACGGGGGGAGTGTAGATGTCTCTTTAGGATTATAATGAAATTTTGTTGAGATGTTCGATAGATGATTCTTGACGAAGTTACGAAGTAGCTCGATGGCATCTCTCTTCATTTTTTAATAACAATATATTAAGCGTTCGAGGTAATCGAGGTCATTTGCTGTAAATGTTGATTCCTGAATATTTCCATCGAGTACTTTGATGGAACGAATAGATTGTACCTAAATAGAAAAATATTCTAAAGTAATTCTAACATTGTTAGTTATAGCTAATTATTGTTAGAGAGGCCTGAATCCAAGCTACCAAGTTTAATTTCTTACTAAAATTCATATTTTTTGGTTCTTGTGGATTTTATTAGCTTACATATTTTGTTTTGTAATACAACATTTTAAAAGGAAAAGTACCAAAGAAATAAAGTGTCGGATTAAGTAGCGTGTGTCCTAATTTATAAGCTACACGTCGTAAAAATTTATGATGCACGTTTTCTAATGACGTTCCACGAGGTGAGTTATAACAGTCAAGAGTAGATGAAACTAGAAACTAACGATAATACATTCTTATACAAATTCAGTAATAAATAACGTTCCAGGGAAACAATTCTCATAATTGTCTTATCATTTGCAAACTCAACAATTTATCAACAGTGTATACATAATTCAAAGATCAAAATATGTTTCGCAGAACTTTCTTGTTCCACGTAACAACTCGAAATATATCAGTCTCCATATTTATGCAACAGACTTATCACATTTATATTGTTAAAAGGTCATCTCAAGATCGTAACATTGCAAACAATTGAACTTTCTTTCCAAACAGTCATAAAATTATCTGAAAAAAGAAAAGAAGAAAAATGAAAAATCTTGAGAACAGTGATGAACAATTATTTTCAATTACTCCACGTGCACCAATGCGACTTTAAAGATTAGGGTATTGTTCCAGGCGTTGATCTACGGTTACACGTCCCGTATTCGACATCGTTTTCAAAAATCACGCAGCTTTCTCATTTATGGTGTATTTCGGTCGCCGTTGGTAGCTTCCATTGGCGGAATAATTGTCGCGTGCGGTTTCGATCAAAATCGAAAGGGAGAATACTATATGCACACTTGGCACGTATCGAATGCAAAATCATCGGCGGCGTATGCACGCCCCGTCGAGGACGTGCAGAGACTTTAATAGCACGGTAAAAGTAGCGGCGAAACGGAAAACTGTCTCGAATGGATAAAAATAATTACTGCACCTGTTGGCCGATACGGTTACTAGAAACCCGTGGAACGATACCTTATCAAGTAATAGGTTGTTCAATAAGTTTTGTCGTTCCATAAAACTTATCGAACTAGGTAGCTCGATAAGTTTTGTCGTTCGATGAAACAGTACTGTTCAATGTAGTAGTACTGTTTAATGTTTTATCGAAGGACCAAACTTACCGAGCAATCTAGTACTATACTGTTCAATAAGTTTTATCGCGCGATAAAACTTATTGAACAACTTATTATATAAAAGTGTACCATCAGTTGGAACGGGACAGAAATGTACTCAGTATGCAGATTTATCAAAGACGACGTCACGACTCTGTCACGATTGTTGGGTAGCGAGCAAAATGTGCAACGAGGTCCTGTAATTATGCATTTGTTGCTAATATTCGATTCTAAACGCGAGAGATTTGTGACGTAGAGAGTGCATTTCAGAAACTGGGATAAGTTTACTTTTGTCTGATCGTCGATAGAAAGTAACGACGAAGAAAAAATTTGAATAGTGGAAGGTGGTTTAACTTCCTGCGAAGTCAGTTTTTCAGTAACCGCAACGGTGCATCTACTAGGTGCAATTGCATCTTCCTTTCGAAGGGAGTCGTGCAGTTTGGTGTGCATAGAACGAGCCCACTGATCCTTTTCTGGATGGTAAAGTAATAACTCAATGCACGGAAATTTTGAAACTGTTTTCAGGCGAGGGAATCAAGTGACTGTCGATGTGACACGGCGTCGGTCATGGTCGCGGCAACTGCTGTATCACTGTGGCACCCAGAGTCTGGATCAATGCATTTGGCCACCCCACCAATTACCACGAAAGTGAAAACTACCTTGTCACCGATTTAAATCATTTCGAGTTGGAATTCAAACGACAATTATCGGTACAGAGAAATTTCCATCCCTCAATCTCGTGCGCTGTTTGAACAGTAATGTGTGTCATATTTTGGATCCGTCAGTGTGATTTTCAATTTTTAAAAAGTACTCTTGATTCACTGTCTCGCGATCGAATTATATTTGGTGCTTCCGGGAGCGACTTTGAAACGTAAATCTGTTTAATTGAATGCGAAGCAAGTTTACCTTCTGCGTTAATATATTTACAAACACGAAAATTATTTTCATTCGGTAACAAATTGACGACTGATATTCAACGATCTTTTACGTTACAAAATGTTCTTCACGAAAAGAGTTTCGGTTCAAGGTACCTGTAAGAAAAAAAAAAAGAAAAACACTTAGCAATTCGGTGAAAAATACGTAAAAAGAGATCGAAGGAAAAGGAAAAGTGATAAATCTTCGCAGTCGTGAGCGACCTATGACCCAAGAAAAATGTCTAACAATCGGGCAAGTCTAGCGTGCACTTTTGGAACGAGTCGTTCGGACGAATGCGTCTGCTGTCCTTCGGCCGAAAGTGAAAATTCTCGATCGAGAACTAAGATAAAATATCGCCTCGCGTGTATCCATCCCCTGCCAGTTCCTTGGCTCGAAAATCCTCGTTCCCCGTGATCTCTCGTCCGTGAAAATCGGTCATTCTCGCTCATGCGCACGCACGATCCACTTCTATCGTTAACCTTTCTACAGACGCGTGTCCATTGTAGCGATCACACGTAAGACCCGACTCACAATGCTTCCACCGATAGTGGCCGTCTATATGGGAAAAATCAGGAATTCGTTTCAAGAATCGACCTTTTGTATCTCGAGTTGAGAATCAAGCGTGAACAGTCTAACGAGAAGAGCGAAAAAGGTACACAGGGATGAGCGTAACAACGAGTCGCGTATCACAAGCTCTGATGCAAATTAAAACTTTTTATATTTCTCTTTGCATATTCGCGAGCGTATTACCAATGGATTGCCGAGATTCTCCCGATAAAAACGAGACCAAACACGACCCTGTTCGGACTACTTTCAATTACACATTATACGAATCGTTTTTGGAAAATCGTTGATCGTTTGAAATTAAAATTATTCCACGTACGAGCGTGTTTGGACTCATTTTCGACACAGTCTCTTTAGCAATCTATTGATAATATACTCACGAAGGTGCAATGTTAAGTATGAAAATTTTAATCTTCATTTTTCGAAATTCGCGATACAAATTGAATCGGGTAGATTTTATGGCTCGAGATAAAACGAATGTATGCAATAGTAAAATGCAATATATGCAATAAAATGCAATAATTATAATAATTGCATCGTTGGCTTCGTTTTCGAGAAAAATGTATTTGAAAATCTGTGCAATGAGTGATGATTGGCATTATGGATTTCACTACGATCGTTTAAAGTATCTTTCGAGCACCTTGGGAACATCGTGAGTGTTGATAGTAAACAGTGCCTGACATTGTAACCTATACAAAACCAAGCACGGTTGCCGTCTGTAGTGAAATCCGTAACTGTAATGATGAGTTACCTAGGTGTATGAGTATTCGATCGATTTTCAAATGTATTTTTTTCGAAAACGAAACTTCTTGTGCAATTTCATTGCTCTTAATCTTTGTCTTACTTCGAGCCATAGAAACAAGTCACCCTGTCCTAATTTATACACGGTATAAGTATTATTTTTCGAAAAGTATTTTTCGAGTTTTTTTTCGAGTTTTTTTCTCCCACTCCTCTCATGCAGTCTTCCCCCACTCCTCAACGCGAGATTCGGTTCATTTTTTTAACAATGCTCCATCTCATCGAATATACCCTACTCGGTTGCGTCTCCGCACCACGAATAGTGGTGGGGGTTGACGTTCGACTTCCGAGAGTCGACGGTTGAACGGTGCTGACTTCGATAATTAATTACGTTCGCGTTTGGAATATCGATGAAATTTAAACTGCGTTTCGGGAGACTCCGTCCCGTCGTGCAACCGAAGGGAAATCAATTCCGACTGGCTAGACACGTGGCTTCGATTTTTACGTTTTTCTTTCGCCGAGTGGTGGGGGTCGCGTCAGGTGCCATTGTGACCGTTTCCGGCCACGGAGCCTCGGCAACGGTCCAGTCGACTCAAGGCCTCCGCGACGACACCACGTCCTCGCGACTTTTCTTTCATCGACTTCCCCCTCGTTCGTCCATTGTGCGTCGAATCGTCGCGGCTGGCGTGGCCATCTCGTATTAAAATCTGTAACACACACACATACATAGAGGACGGTGGCGGGTCGTCGTCGGTCGTATTGTTCGATGCGGGGAACCGTAACGACGGTGCAAAAGACTCTTGACCTCCTTCCGGGAACCTAACACTTCACGCTTCGCGTTTCCGCGTAATAATCGCCAGACGCGAGAGGACAGATACTCGGTAACGAGTTCTCCCCCCACTCCTCTCTGCATTCTCGGAAGCAACACGACCGTGTGCACGCGTCCTGGCGAGTCTCGAACGATTCGGAACGATTCGGAACGACTCGGAGCGACTTCGGGCTTTGATACCGTTCGCCGATGTTTTCGGACCAATGCTGGGGCATAATGGGAATTTTCATTCCAAGAGGGCGAGGGAATACAAACGCGAGAATGGTTCGATTCTTTTTGCACCGGCCGCGAGAGCCTCCTCGGTAGCGGAAGCTGTAATTGATTGCTTCGGTATCGCTTTTGATCGTGATCGTCATTAATTAATTGGATCGTTACCGAGGTTAATCGGTAGTCGTATATTACGTTTGTAATCTGCAGTCGTAGATTGATAATTCGTATCGTTCGAGGATCGATTGCGTTAGCTGCTAACTTGTTTATTATTAATTTATCGATGGAATTAGTATCAAAAGTGGCCAATGTATTGGATTCGTTCTGATTATTTGTATTATTGGTCACGATCGTGTACGAAATTTTACATGTATCGTTGTAAAATTAGTGATGTTATTTCTATGCTTTTATTTATCAACAAACGAAGAAGTGATCAAAAAACAAACCAGAGAAGACTATTCTTTCGTATTAATAGATACTTTGGTTTATCGGTGTTTATTTTCATTTAACTTTATCGTGCAGGTAAAGTTACATATGTATGCAGGAGAAAGCAAACAAAGTACAAGGTGCATAAGTTGTGCAATAGACGAGGTGCAGGGAAAATGCTGTTATTGAAACCCCATTTGTTTACTCATTAAGGAATGAGCGGTTCTATTAATATTGCAATAATTTACGTAACGTCTGCAGTTAATTGAAATTTTGGTTACGAAATTATACGTACGAAGAATCTCAGTTTCTTTCGGTTGAATTTTAAGCAACAATAAAGAACTTCGGTGAATACAGGTTAACTCGTACGATTAGAACTCCCTGTATCTTCCCTCTCGTGGAAATAATACATTTGCAATAACAAAAACAGCAATTACATTATTACAAAATTTTTTCTATTTCTCTCATTATATTTGCACATTCGTGAAAACTTCGTATTAAATTTAATTACGAACGTAAGGTTGGAAGTTGAAGCATAAATTCGTAATAGAAAATCCGGGGTGTAACCGTCGCACGATAAATCACGCGGAACTGATTAAGCAGAGCAATGAGCACAGCGTGATTCAATAATGCTCTTTCTTCCTCCCTCGGTGTCTTAATCTTCGCTCAAGTTTTTTCCATCCACTCCACTTTCTTTCTCCGTTGGCCTTGAGTCCCATTTGCCACCATCCTCCTTGAATATCATTCGATTAACCTTGTGCAACGACGAACGCGCTCGTTTATCAGCGCACCCCTACGATACCACCCTCGTTGGTCTTTCATTGTTTCGAGGTTGCGTCGACAGGATTGGGGAAGTCGTGGTTGCGTTTAGACGAAACGGCGCCAACGTTGTTCCATCTGTCGGCTATACTCCTCCATTCGCAATAACATCGACGAAAATCTTTCAGAAATATTCGACAAAGAAACAGAACCGCCCAGGAAGCAGCACACCGTTACGTTTCGCTGATTACATTGTTGCACGAGTGGCCTAGAACTGAACCGAGCCTTGAACTAAATTGATTTCCCTCGAATCATTGACTGCCGTGCGAATTAATTAAGCCTTTTGCGGGCTTCTTGAATCGTTTCGCTCGCGACGAACGAAGCCTTCTGAACGCCAATTTTAAACAATTCTGTGCGAACGCGTGGCCGCCATTTCAATTTGGTCCCCAAGCTGAGTACCAGTGACTACTCGAAGGAATGCAACTTGGGAATTGTCGTGGCTTAGTGGGGTAGTTTTCGTACTTTCATTTTCAATGCACTGCGTGCAGACAATGGTCTTTGTTCAGAGGAGACCTGGTTACTCGCAATGTTTAATTTTTATGAAATTCAGCGTACAGACTTGGCACGTAAAAATATTGGGCGTGTGTTTCTTTTTATCGATATTCGTGTTCCAAGGGTGAAAACTACCACCAGTGTTGTCTAGGGGGTGTCAAATATAACCTATTTGGTTATACATCTTAAAATCTGAGAATAGGAATACAACTTTGAGCAAGTTGTAGATGGCGCCACTGTGACCAATCAGATGGATTTTTTTTTGTTTGGATCGATTACGGTGACGCTACTTCCTTTATCCGGGTATTATTGTAAATAGTGCAACTTCTATTAGGATATTATTAGAGGTTAGATATAGAAGTGGATATTGAACCAAAATGAATTTCAGTCATTACGGATGATAAAGTTTGGAAAAATGTTACACGGGATTAGTGTTAAATGCCTTTTTTACGTATACGAGGAAGTGTATATATGAATATATATAGAAATAAAATATAAGTAGAATAGATATGCTCGTAAAAGACAATGTACAGCTGGAAGTGTTTTTATGAAACTTAATCTCGTATGTGTTGTAGGTAGAAAGGAAAGCCAGTCTTGAATGAAATTATGGGTCGTATCAGGATCTAATTTTTTATCAGTCTTCGTGTAAGCATATTTAGCAACAATTTTCTATTTTATTAATTGCAGGTCACTATACATACCAATGCGATATCGAGGTAGTGTGAAGGGTTGGTTGTGTCGTTTACTATTACACGAAAGTAAGTAAATGATACGTTAACGGATAATAAATGAATTACTGTGCAGAATTTTTAATTTTTTGGTACTTCCATTTCAAGATTACAATCGAATGAGGAAATAATCACGGAGTAGAGAGGTGTATCATTAGACTGGCACTTTAAGTTAAACATCTAACAACTTATAACTACTTGAATGTACAGTTCGAGTGCAGATGGCTATTCTGTCCGCTCACTCGTGTATTTGAGATTGCTCCAGTTTATTTCACCATTTAATGTACAATCAGAGAAAGTTTTTAGAACAAACTTTTAGAAAGTTCTTAGAGCACACCGCTGAAATTTAACTTTTGACAAAGAAAGACCTGGAGCGTTTCCAATAACATACGCAGTATGTGACTGATACATTTTTAAATTTTAATTTCCAACTTTTCTATTTTTGATTCTTCGACAAAAAAGACATCAAGTAGTCGCATTTTAAAGACACAATTCATATTTGTATTTATAATCGGGGAATACACGTGTGTTTAAGTAGATTTTTAGACAGATTGGTATTTTATGCAAAAGGGGTAAAATTTACTAAACAGCCAGTTTTTCGAATAAAATTTTGAAAATGTATACTTTTATGAAATTTTCCACGTGAACTCGCGTAAACTCAAAGATATCAAAATTAATAAAAAAAGGAAAAGTTTGTTCATCATTTTGATGAAACATTTCAATAAAAATGATCGATACTGCCCAAGACTTCCTTCCAACGTTAATTTCGTTTTGAATTCGTTTTATATATACTCGGTAATATTGCTTCATACAACGCAAAATAATACCTCATAATTATTTTTACTCATAAATAATGATTATCGAATTAAAAGAAACTCTGTACCTCGTATTGTGTTTCAATTTTAAACGATCTTAGAAAATTTTATTATGTATAAATTATCTTTTGTATTTACGTTAAGTTGAAGACTTTAAACGTAGAAAGAATGTACATTACTTTCTTGTACAGGTATAATGCAACGATTATTACGAGATTGGTGCTAATCGTTCCAAGAAATCGATCTTCATATGCTTTCGTTGGACTTTAATTAATAATTAACGCCAATCTATTCGGGAAACACCCTTTGTCTATAATTTCATAGAATGCTTTTAGACTCCGGTAAATTGTTTTTACTCGGACCGTAGAAACGCAAACATTTTCTCTTTGTTAAGTGCTGTTACGTTTTTCTGAACGTCTTGCGTTCTCAGCATCGCCGTGTCGGTTCGGTTTACCGCAAAAACAATCGTGCATTACAGTTCTACCACTTATTTGCATGATTCTGTCCGTTCACTTTTCCTCGCTTAATTCGACCACGTCGCGATTACCTTGAAAGGTTCTTACCTACCGAGCAGGTAATGTCTAGATCGGAATCGCGAGTATTGTCTGGCTTCAAATTCCTCCATTTTGATATCCGCGATGCAATATTTATCGGACATCGATACCGTTATTACGCGATTTAATTATCATTTCGAAGGTAGGAGACAATAATGAGTTCGAAAGGGCTGTAAATATACATTGTTATAATGCAAATTGCATTTTATTGTGTTTTATTGCATTTTATTGCATTTTATTTCATTTTATTTCATTTTATTGCATTTTATTGCATTTTATTGCATTTTATTGCATTTTATTGCATTTTATTACATTTTATTGCATTGTTTAAAACTTAAGAATAGTACAAGCGTTTAAACATCTTTGAAAATTTAATTTTTCGTTTCTGCGAATGACAGATGTAGAAAATGTTAAACTTTCACTATTGTGTCCAGTTTTTAGAATGAGAAATGAGTAGTAGAGGTACCGCCATTTTGGTTTCTAAATTTACTTAAAATTTAAGGTTAGAACGTTGTTGTAATTTAGAATTGCTCACAGGGTATTGACACAAGTTTGTTAATTACAGTGACGTAACCTAAAGAGATACCTTCACTTTGAGATGAATGTGATAATTTAGGGTTGATGATGTTTTAATTTAGGGTTTCCTACTAGCTCTCATATTCCCAGGCTTGAAACTGAAAGTGACTTTGAAAGTTTGTCGTTCCCGTTCCCCCGTTCGAAATTTAGGCTACGCATCAAACAGTTAAACGACCTTCAGCAAAGACGATCAGGTGTCTAACCACTGCACAAGGAACATTACTCAAACGACAAGCTCCAAGTGCGATGTAACTTAGTGTACAGATAAAATATTGGAAAAATACTAATCTGTGTTTCTTTTTCAGCAGCACTTAATTTTTTGTTGTCATTAATTTTGTATAAAATGATAACAAATTTCAACTCGAGGAAAGTGAAAATTTTCTTACTAGGGAAAGAGAAAACAAGAAAATAAAAAAGAAGCTGTAATTATAATAGTTAAATTATTAACATAATGAAATATAATTCTTAGATATTATAGACATCAAAATAAAATAAAAAAGAAGCTGTAATTATAATATTTAAATTATTAATATAATGAAATAAAATCCTTAGATATTATAGACATCAAAATAAAATAAAGAAGAAGCTGTAATTATAATATTTAAATTATTAACATAATAAAATATAATCGTTAGGTATAATAGATATCATAGAAACTATTAACGATCGTAATTCAATGGCTTCGATGGGTGACAGTAATAGTTTCTCGAGCACTTTCGTTAGATTAGCGAAATTATAAACAATAAAAGGTTTCGAAAGTTACAAAATTGTCCCTTTGAGTAAATTGAATAACAATAAATCACAAGAAAAACGTTATTCATTATAGAAAAATGTTATATAACAATGTCACAGTTGATCTTTAAACAGTCAATAATTGGATCTTCCACCCTATTTCACCCAAAAACAGTTCCATCCCTCGAACACGAGTATCATTTTCTTCAAAAATCAGAAATTTTCAAATGGTCGATGATTCCTATCAAAAGTAAATAAAAAAACTATACAATCGTGAATAAGTAAATAAAGTAAATAAGTAAATAAGTCAAAAGCAAATAAAAAACTATACAACGATACAATCGTTTCGATAAAAAACGATTTTCAAAGATATCAATTCTTTCTACCCTATTCTAGCCGCAAGTGCGAGGTTTCGCTCTCCAAACACGAGGGAGCATCGACCACACCGATCTCTGACCAAACGGAGATTGTCAAGTGGTCGATGTACCCTGTCAGCATCGGGCGAACGAGATGCCTCGAATTCACCGAGCACCGAGTAGCCCGAGACACCTCAGGTGGGTCGGTGCACCGTGGACAAGCTGGTGGTCACTGGCCGTTGAAAGCGAAAGGACCGAACGTCCTCCGCGCGAAAGGAGGATAAACGTTGGTTATACGAACGACTCGTGTACGCGCGGACCATTTGCCTGTTCCTTCCTTCGGGGCAAGTAGGCTACCGGCCGTAGTCGGTAGCGCCAGCCAACCCAGGCCGCGTACGATACACCTCTGTTTAACCGAGCGACGCTGGAAGTCCTGGGGGGGCCTCCTCGTGGGGAACCTCGCGTACAGTGGTGGACGTACGGCCGCCGTCGAACCGCGGCCAATGCCAGTCGTCAGTGAAACGTGAAACGCGAACCTGGGCGAAAGTTTTTGGATCTCGTTGGCGGCTACCTCGGTGGCAGCACGAGCCCAAGAGGTAGGGCGGATTTTGTCGCGTAGGTACACCTGCTGGCAAACGGATTCGCCGCGAATCTTATTAGAACTCGCGCGGTAAAACGGAACGGGTCATTCGGATGACGAGTGCCGTGCGGTGTCCTTGCACTTGGTGTGTTTATGTATACTGTTCTCGGACTACGGTGCGCTGTCTCCGGTTCCATCCAATTGGAGCATAGACTGAGCGAAGGTCAGTAGACGGGATGTTTCCCGGCGCGTACTTTTCTACCTGTTGTCGTTCCGTGATTCGAATTGTTCGTGGACACCTCGAGTTGCGGGGAATGGAACTCGAGGGGGACGTTCGATGGAGATGTTTCGAACGTTTGCTAAATCCTCGAATGCCTTGGGTCTCTTCGAGGTGTTGTCATTTCTTGGGTATCTTCGGGGTGTTGTCTTGGTAGGCTTGAACGTCTCGATAGGGTTAACACAATGGTTAACGTTGATGTGGTTTAAATAACGATAATGTTTCGACTTCTTTGTACAGCCTTTGATGAAAATGTTAATGCGGACAAAACTCAGTTACCTATTGTCAGTTGCTTTATAGAGTCGTGTATCATTGTATCATTTACAATTTGATTGGTCATTGTCATTTTTTTATCGATGTTTCGATAACTTTTGTATTAATTATTTTGTCCTGAAATTGTCGAATTGCTATAATTTGAAGATTATGCGATAGGACATTGGTAAACATTGATAGTGGAATATAAATTGAAAAACGAATTTTTGTAAACGTAGTATTTCTATTAGTTGTGGCAAATAAATCGTTCGTTGGTCGTGTTGTTATTTTAAAGTCGCGATATTGCACATTGATAAAAGGATGAGATTAGACTTTAATAGTCTGGTATTTCACCGCTGTATCGCGTGAGATTATAGAGGGTCGAACATCTTGGTGAAGAGATAGACAAAAGTACAAAGTATATACAAGTTATGTAAAATCAAATTTTGACTAGCAATATTATCTTTTTAATCTAATTCTACAACACAAATACGCACAAACTCCTCGATGGTATAATAACAACAGTGATGACTTTGTTATTAGATTCTAAAAATCGTTTAAAGCCTAGTTTAGTTTCAAGGTAGCTAAGAGTATCGAAGTTTACTAGTTGTGGGGATGACAATAGATCGAAAGCTGAGCACTGTTTGGTGAATTGCTTATGGAAGCTCGTTAATTGTGATTAGGAATTATTGGTGCATGATTAGAGGTAGTTTGAAATGATTTGTGAGCGAATATAATAGCTGCCATAGGTTGGGGTTCAGTAGATAATAGTAGCCTGGATGTAATCCTCTCCCCGGTGATTATTATTATTACTATTACAACGTCTTTATTACTTATATTAGGAGAAAGTGTACATGTCATAACAGAGTAACTGTCTAATTGCGTAAAGTCGGGGTACTAACGAAGACTACTTTTAAACCTAATCTCAAAAGTTTATGTACTGCTAATTAGAGTATTTGGAAATCGTATAATGTCAGATATAATTTAAGGCACGAGAAAGATTCAAGTAATTGTTTCGAACAGATTTTTTCATTAGAGTTAACATTTTCAAGAAAAATAGTTTAAAAGACGTTTGAATGCATCCGTTGCTGATAGATGTGCTGCAACTATACTTTCGTGCAATGAATACTGCTTTTACAGCAATATTTAATTCGATTAAACGTACTCACTTTATAAGTAATACATGCTTGAAAATGTCCAAAAGATTAATTTCCATGTCACAGCAGGGAAAATAATTTATTATTTGCCATCGTGGAATAATTTGCACGAACAATCACTGAGGTACTTTTATTAATTGGCGTACAACCATAAAATAAATCAACTTTCTTTAAAAGAAAGGCTTGTGTGAAAAAGGAAAGTATTTTATGGTTTCAACGAATTTTTGGACGTAAAGTTGCATCACACACTGTACATGTTTGTTTCTGTCTTACATTGATGATAGACTCAAGATGTGGATGTAGTTATTTTGTAACAGATCCTTCATACGTCGATCAAAGAACAATTATTTATCATTTCTTTTCGATGTTCAATCGTATATTAACTTTTTACCAACTAAAACGAAGTAATTTACGTTCGTCTACTTAATGTTTAGACGCAATCCTAACAGACAAAAGTTTTGCGTGATCTCATTGCAAGAGAACTTCAATCGGGTAATTGCCGCGGAATCCATTCGAGTTATAGTACGCGTAAAAAATAAATCGAGCGGATAGAATTATGAAATAATGAAAGTCAAATCTCATGGTACTTGAAACGTGTACAAAAGAATTTATTACGTGGTCCGTTGATTGTCTGGTAATTAATTTTAATGCTTTCTTTCCAAGTTATTAAACTAATTGCTCGGCATTTCTAATAATTGTTTGTAACTGATAGTCCAAGAATAATAATCCGGTAAATGTAGAAATTGATGCGTCGAATGCTGAAATGAGTTACTGACACGTGCCTTATCCACTTGTTATGTCATTGTAATTTTTTACAAGACAAGATTCCATAGAAGGCATTACAGCTGCATGACGTAACACGATTCCACGTTGGTTAAGGAATTACAGTTACATTTTGAGCACAGTGTACATACTTTTGACGAATGATTATGTTTGCTGTCAATTGAAAAGTATTTTCGGGAACAGGTGTTCGATACACTGCCTCGAGTGAGGATAAAAATACAATAAAATGCGAGTTCGATGAACTACGAGGACATTGTACCGAGATAGGCAAATGGAAATTATTTTAGTAAATATTATATATTTGTTTGGAATATTTTTAACATATAACCGTTAATATCACCGCTGAGAATTATTTAAAACGCAGTCTGAATTGTTACTTTTAAACAGAGTATAAAATCATCGAACAAGTGTTATTCTTTCCTGTATATTTAAACAAGATCTATAACGGGTGGTCTAATAATTCTTTCCATCTTAGATATTTACTCTATTTCAAATAATAAGCAGTATTCTTTACAAAACTTACGTAGCTTCGTTATGTCATCTTTATTTTCTTAAATGAAATGTTTATTTTCCATTATATAGCTTGTTACAGAATTAAATTTTGCGAACCAAAGTATCAAGTTCTCTCTTCGAATTAATACTTTCCAAGATATTCATTATTCCTTCCAATTCTATTGTAAGAAGCTTCAACTTGAAAAGGTTTTATCTTAAAAAAGATATTCTTATCATCTTCATTCGCAAAGGAATTATTTTTATTTAACAACTTTATTCACCCGAAGAAAACATACTACAAACGTATGAAAATATAACATTTCATGGAGGAAGTGAACATTTCGTGAAAGCAGGTTCGGTGAAGTACTCTATTTACGATTTATGTCTTCTTCGAAACCTTACAATTTTTGCAAGCAATTCTTCTTTCTATTATTTAAAACAGCTCGGATATTGGAGGACAGAGTTGTTCAAACGCCCTCTGTTTGTCTCATAAACAGTGCTGACAGTTTTGACAAACACGATCCAAAATGGTTTCACAGTCAGGAGTTAAGAAAATAAGAGAACCGGAGTACGCAGAGACAACGCGCCCCCTGTTCGTTTGTACTCACGCTTCCGCACGTTTCTTTGTTGACTCCTGTACACGTTTAAACATCCCAGGCATTTCCATTATTTCTTGACAGTTGTTTTGAACCCGTGGTTTCACCTCGTTTAACGTAACAACCGGCATATTATACATTACAGTCTTTAACCTCTAATTGCCAGCTATATGTACAGTTTTCGCGTTTCGAACATGCGATGTTAATAACTAAATTGCTGGGAACATAATTTCAGAATTTATGCCGATTGTTGATTTGTATGGATCTAGTTAAATTCTCGTGCTTTTAAACGGGTCTAGTTCGTGCGACTAGTGTGAAATATATGTACATAATTTAAATAAATTAACAGAATGCTTGATGGAATTGGCAATAAAGTTTCGACGATTGTTATTGGTTTCTGGCTGGAAACGTTTTCGATCCGAGTTTGTTAACCTAAACACCGGGTTACGATAATCAACATTTTACAATTTATTCCAACAATCGGTAATTATATCCATATATATATATATATATATATATATATATATATATATATATATATAGAAATGTGAAATCGCCAGTGAGAAGTAAATAAAATTTGCAGCTTATTCGAAACTATTGTAAAAAATTTTCTAGTTTACAGTTTCTGAACAACCTAACCTAAAAGTGCAATGTGCATAGACTGTTTACTACTTGGCAATCACATAAAAGCGTGTACCACACTAGTAACTGAAATTTACTCGAGTGATAATCGAGGTTAAGTTTCTTCCTTTTAGACAATAGTTTTGCAGTTTCTGTAGAGTAGATGGAGCCAAGTTGATGTATCGTTTGTCCTCAAGTTTTTATCAAAGATGCGTCAAATTGTGACGTTCAAGGATCGAGATATTCGGATGTAGATGTCAAGAGAGTGGACAGGTGGCAATCTTAGTCCTACGTGTTACGAAATCTCCCTGTGTTGCGCTACCGAAGGCTCTATGCTTCGAAGACGTAAAAAACCATGAGGTTTCTCGGTGTACAGTTTAACGCGTTACGGTTCCCCTCGATAACACGACTCAAGGCGTACGCTCGCGCCATTAAGACAGATACCGTTCACTCGCGCAACACGAAACACGTAATTGAGCGAAAGTTTAGCCTCCTGGTCTCTGTCGACTGGAACGGAAGTGTCGTTGCGCTGTTTAGAAGCTTCTTATTAACCCCTCTCATCGCATCTTCACTTCGCACTTTTCTTCAGCGTCTATACGGCCCTGTCGTGAGTTCGGAACAAGTATTGGGCTTTTGTACGAAAAGAAAAAAAACATTTCCGGTCGGTCAGAGTTCGCTTGAAAATATTGGGTTGTTCGGGAATTTATTTCGTTTTCCAAAATGGAGAATATATAATTTAACAAAATGTTTGTATACTCTAAAAAAATTGTGTTTCATTTTCACCAAAAAAGACAAAAACAAAATGACTTTCCGAACAACCCAATAAAATAAAAATAACGCTACGATTCGGCGACGTGGACTTGCAAACGACGCGACCAATCGGCTGTCGACAAATTTCTACGAGTTTTTCAGCTCGTTTTCTTTAACATCTTTTGGAAAACGCGTCGAAAGGAAGAAGAACCAAATCCACGAAGTAAATTGAATCTTTAGACTAATGGTATTGTATAAAAAAAAATTTTGGTATATACAAATATAGTTCAATATCAACGAATAACGCGTTAATTTTCTCATCTTTATTTTTGTTTCTAGTACAATAAATATATGTACGATTAAAAAAATGATCATCGAAGGTACAGTGTTACAAACGCGTAAATGTTCATCCTGTAGGAACGAAACGTAAGATCGAGTCAGCGGTTGTAAACAAATGGCGAACGGGAGGTGAGAATCGTCGAGGCTCGAGAATGTAAATAAACATACCAGCGATTACAAGGGACAACCTCGCACTTTCTCGCATTCGTTTCTTACCACAGTTCCCGATACAGTCGCGAACGAAATTTATGGCAAGACTAGGTGTATTCAACGAAGAAAAAAAGACCTTCCGAGCGGTTAAGTTCGGTAAGTTCTCAGTCAGCCTTCGTAAGGCTAACCTACGGTTGTCCACATTCTACTTGCAACCATATTCCCCTTTATCGCGAGATTGTTCTTTCCTCCTCTCCGCGACGGACCCGTGCATGCACGGTTTCCCATAGAAGCTACTCATCGAAGCTGACACGGATCAAGATTGATCGTTCCATCGTCCCGAGAATAATTCTTGTCGTTCGAACCGGACCCGCGAGGGGCGAAAAAAGCCGAGACAAATAACGAAGTGAGTTGATCGCACGCGGTTAATCAGTATCCTTGAAGTATCCACGTGGAAGCAGGCTCCATTGTCTCGTTGAAAAAGGAACGCGGGACCAGGACAAATGTCGTCCATTTCGTTTCGCGAGAATCGTCCTGAAACTTACCCTTTGTTCGCGAGCGGTGAGTCGGGGATCACCGGGAATCCCCGATAATAATCCCCCGTTGAAAGAATTCGCTTAAAACGGCGTATCCGATTCCCAGAGCCGACTCTGTTTTCTTCCATGTCCAGTAATCGGATCGCGTCGTCCCCGTAGAAAGCGCCGCGCGGCGTCCTTGCACTTGGAACGCTGAAATTTATACAGCTTTCATTCCTTCGCTACTTTAAAGTAGGTTTGGTATTTCACTTGTGCCCGTTCTCTCCTTTCCACTCTCTTTCTCGCTGTTTCCCCCGTTTTCTCCGCCCGTTTGCGCTCTTCCTCGATTTCGTCCGCATCCGCGCTTCATCAGGGTCAAGTCGAGCGATTTGCGACTTATGGGGGAACTCCGGTATTCTAACTCTTTCCTGATTCTTTTCCGAAGACACTACAAGACTTTTTAGTATGGGGGTTTTGCACATGTATTTACCAATATTTACGCTAGACTCAGAATTTTTTATGAACGAAAATAATACAAATTGCAAGAGTTGAATAATTTTAGCTGCAGCGTGTTTTGAAAAACTGATCGACTCCTTCCTGATTTTTTTCCGAAGACACTACAAGACTTTTTAGTATGGGGGTTTTTCCATATGTATTTACCAATATTTACGCTAGACTCAGAATTTTTTATGAACGAGAATAATACAAATTGCAGGAGTTGGATAATTTTAGCTGCAGCGTGTTTTCAAAAACTGATCGACTCCTTCCTGATTTTTTATCGAAGACACTACAAGACTTTTCGGTATGGGGGTTTTGCGTATGTATTTACCAATATTTACGCTAGACTCAGAATTTTTTATGAACGAAAACAATACAAATTGCAAGAGTTGGATAATTTTAGCTGCAGCGTGTTTTCAAAAACTGATCGACTCTTTCCTGATTTTTTCCCGAAGACACTATAAGACTTTTTAGTATGGGGGTTTTGCACATGTATTTACCAATATTTACGCTAGACTCAGAATTTTTTATGAACGAAAATAATACAAATTGCAAGAGTTGAATAATTTTAGCTGCAACGTGTTTTGAAAAACTGATCGACTCTTTCCTGATTTTTTTCCGAAGACACTACAAGACTTTTCGGTATGGGGGTTTTGCGTATGTATTTACCAATATTTACGCTAGACTCAGAATTTTTTATGAACGAGAATAATACAAATTGCAGGAGTTGGATAATTTTAGCTGCAGCGTGTTTTCAAAAACTGATCGACTCCTTCCTGATTTTTTATCGAAGACACTATAAAACTTTTTAGTATGGGGGTTTCGCGTATGTATTATATTTATCAATGTTTGCGCCAGATTCAGGATTTTTTATGAACGAGAATAATACAAATTCTAGGAGTTGTATAACGTAATCTGAGTTAACTTGTACGATTGATCAAAACGGCGACGAGTGGAGTAACACGGAGGAATATACAGTTGGGGGTAGAAATGTTTTATTATAATATATTTTCGTAACTGATTTTAAATACGATATTGTGCAAATTCTTGTGTTGCGATATTCTGAATTATTAGAGGAGAGAATGATAAATAAATTGTCTTGCTGGATTTGATAAAGGGCTTGGGTTACAATTTTTAATCAACAATCCAAATAATACTAGTCGCGTGCAATTGGTTAAATTGTTCTCAATGCAAAAGATTCTGCGTAATAAAGACGTTAAATTCTTTCGAATAAAATCAAATTTTGTTACATATTTTATGCTATCGAAACCTTTATTTCTCATTCGTCTTGGAAAGTATTACCTTCAGATCCGAATGTTCGTTTAAGCCTCCTTTCACCGAATATATCTAACCGTAAATAAATGATCAGGATCTCTTTCCGCAAAGTATGAATTGCAATCGAGAAATTAAGAAAGATGAAGGCAGTCGACCGGCGATAATGGTAAAAAAGAAATTGGATTTCTTTTCCGAAATCGTACAGAAGTTCTCCATCTATTCCGGAGTTTTCCGGAGTACGTCAGATTGATTGACAGCCGCGACTCGTGTAACGCCAATTTGTTCGAGTTACGGTCACTAGCACCGTCGAAAGTGAAATCGTAGCGTGCAAAAACGTCGACACAGATTTTCGTGATAATTTGTCGCCGAGTTCTTAACATTCCCTCCGACGCAAATGTTGCCGTAATTTTGCAACGTACTTGCGCTCAACTTATCTAAATAAAATTCTGCATCGTACAGACACGTAATAAGTATTCTCCATTTCACGTTTCGTTTGAACGGAAAGGTTTCATAGGAAAGAGTGATTGTGTTAACATTTATACCGTTACGCATTATATATACATATTTTTTAATCATCGTTCGTCCTTTGTGGAAAAATTAATCTGTGCCCGTTATAAATTATTTTTAACAGACGGTGGATGTTATTATTAATTTTGTTGTTGACCTTGAAGCACCATCTTGTTTCTTCTGATCGTAGTATTCGTACATTTCGTTTGTCCATTCATTTATTTTACACAAACGTCTTTAGCTAGTCTGTTTACAACAATGTTAGAAACTTCGAGCCATTCAGTCTGAACTTTGAAACCTCTCACACTCAATGTAATGAAATCTGCACCTTGATCTTTGACCGAGAGATTGAAATCACTTTTCTTGAAAATTTGAACACAATTCCTCGAGTTTCGCTTATTGCTTAAACAGCTTCTGTGACTTTCACACCTTTGTTCAACTCATGGATCATTGCACGTTTTATTTACACTTCGTTAATCATTTTCTTCCTCATTGCGACTAATTTTCTATGCACGTAATTGAAAGAAATTAATAATTGGGGTATATACATAATGTTGACAACTATTTCAAATTGTACTCTTAATTAATTTCGATTAGCTAAGCAATTCTTTAAAAGTCGATCTGGACACTTTAAATAATTACATTTAGAAACGTTTCAGCTACAGCTCGCCTCTTTGTTCGATTTACTTTCTTAACTCTCGTTTCTCGTAGTTCACTTTGCACGTAAAGTACCACAACCTTCGTACAATAAGAATTTTCAACAAACAAGAGAAAGAACCTCTACACCCTTTATAACTGAATCTTCAGTTTGCACATCTGAACGCCTATAGTCGTCAGCCGTGCATACTTATCAAACCTGACCATAGGAATTCCAGCCAACGAATGCTAAAGGTTGTTAAATAAACATAATTTATCGTTAAAATCGAAACGCGCGGAGAATGTACCCCAAGGCAACATTTAAACCGTACAGTATCGAAGAAAGAATCACGTACTCCCATTGTACGAGAGACTCGAGACTACCAACGATGGTCCACTCGCGAAATTAGGCTTATTCTACGCACGAGCCCCGATACCAAACCGTACCGTAATCCTCAACTTCGTTCAATTTCAATTTTCCCATCACGCCGGCCGACCATCGCGAACAATTTCATTTTCACGCATTCCATTGGTTTTTACCATGCCCGTGTACAGGTTTCACAAGGCTTGCCTAATTTATACAATTTCACCGCGGGAACAATTACACGATCCAGCCGCGGACGTGAATGTATTACACTCGCGGGTGCCCCCGGTGCTTTCTCTTTAACTTGAACTTAATTGCACGGGGAACGCAGCCTCGCTTCCCTCTCAATGCGAGCGCTGTTACGCCTCGTACGTAGGTTACATCGTTTTCTAACCGACCAAAGTCTAACCGGTACTGTAAACAGAGGAGCCTCCTAACCTCGCTGATCGCGAACCTAATTGCGATACGGAACGCCTCGTTGTTCCTGCTCGAGCGTAAGCCGCGGAGGCTCGTCTCGATCTCCCCTAACCGTCACGGTTTGGCGCGCGTTGCATCCAGTTCACTCCGCGAAGATGCAAACGTCACGGTGCAACGGGTGCAGCCGTTTGTCAGTACACGACGACTCATCGTAAATAATTTCAGACATGCGAGAGGCTAGCCCGTGACACGGAAGGAAGGAAGGAAGAAGAAGAAGAAGAAGAAGAAGAAAAAGAAGAAGAAGAAGAAGAGGACCCCTCCCCGAACAATGACGCGATCAGGGAGGACGCTTTCATTGGGCGCGCCGCTGATCCTCGCCGGGACGATCTTTCTGCTACTCGTTACTCACATCGGTCACGTGACAGGTACGTTCGCGCCGTTGTTGTTTGTTTACGATATCTACGCGCGTGACACGATTTGAAAACTTACGTTTGAGAGAAATTCGATACAGGATTTTAATCGAGTATACGCTCGATGAACGTTTCGACGTGGTTGCGTGGAATGAAAATAAAACGTGAAACGATAAATGATTAATTGGGATAGTTTGTATCGACAAAGTGCAGTATTCTTCTGTAGGTTGTCGGTATGCACTAGTGACGAACAGAAGGTCGTCCCGTTTAATAATTTTCGCTGAAAACAATTTCAAAGGGTATGCAATTTTTAGTATCGAGAACCAGGGCTCGCGTATTATGGGGCACCCTGTATATTTAGATAAATCTATTCCTGACCTACTGTTGCATACGACACTTCAAGGAATACTGTTTCTCGTAAAGATGGACCGTTGATTCCCATCGTTACGATTTTAGATCGTGAGATCGGGGCCTCGTTCTTATTCAAACCGCAATTTGTTCGCCGTTAATGAATCTTTTCTCGTTCGTTCAAGCGCAAATGAATTAATTAATTCAGTGTCTCGTTAGGTTCGATGCACCGGTCCCGATGATAGGAAGATTTTATATTTTAGAGAAATGTAAAAATATGAAACGTAAGAGGAATATAATGGTACAGTAAAACAAAAGAAAAGTGGTTATTCAAATTAATCTGAAATTAGTGATTCTATATTGAAATAAAGTATAAGATAAAATTGAAAAAAGATTGATTTAATTAATAACGTGAATTTTAATCGAATTACCTCAGGTAAATCTATTATAGTAACTCCCAGAAATTTATTATCAAATATTGAATTTATCGTGAAAGCATTCTGCAATAATTTGTGTTTTTTTTATCTGTTTTCATTTCCTTTCGTGTTGCGGTTCAGACACATATTTCATGTACATAAATATAATGTAATGCATATATTCAGGAGCACCTACCGTTATTTATTACATTGAGCATTAATCTCTACGTGCATAATTGTGGTAGGTAATTCCAATTTTCTATTCACCGAAGCTTTCGTTCAAAGTTCGGTAAAACGAGTGTTTCTTTTAGTTGTAATTTGTTCTTCAGTTCTCTGAAAGTAATTTCGTTGACAACTCTTCAAAAGTAAAAGTTTCCTACTTTCCTAGAGTTCGTTACTTCCTGGTTTTTACCTCGTTAGTTTTAATTATTTTCATGCCATAGTCATATATAGGCAATTACAAAAGACCATACGCATCCCATGAGTTAGCAATAATATAAAAATACGAGAATTTCGATAATCCTATCGGTATTAAATCGTTTATTAATCGAAGTTCAAATTATTTAATATTTATCATTTATTCGTTCAAATTTAAATTAATCGATAATTTGATACATTTATACAAATAAAAGTTCACCTTTTATTAATGAAATTTTTTAATTGTTATCAATAAATGTTCGCTCGTATAACTAAAAAAAACTCTTCTTTTGCATTTCTATGAAACCTATTCGTAAAAAAATGTAGCAAATGCAAAGTACAATGTAACAAAAGTGTCTGTACGAATAACATAAAACTTGTACCTATTATTACACAAATGATAAACTAGCAGGTACGATTTATCGTTGTATTCAAATTTCTTGCCGGTGTTATATTCTAAATACGAATTAAATTTCTAAGTAGTTAATACTTTCAACCTTGTATTTTCTTTTTTCAAGACATTGTATTAAAAAACTGCAAAATAATGATATATCGAGGTCATGGAGGATCTTTGATCATGAGGTGTATTTAGTTCCGTCGCTCGGGAATTTCGAGGATCCTTTTTCATCCCTGAATTAACGAGGACATTCCTGAAGGGAGGAAGACAAGAAGGGATGGAATGCACCCGACAATGCATTGTCGCATAAACCGGCAAAGCTACTTAAACGCATATACACTGCTGTGTACGATGTGAGATCAGTTTACAGTGAACTGCAGACGAATAGGTCTATGAAACTTCTACTGCAGCATCTGATAACAATGATTGTAATGTCAAGATGTTCGAATCCCTTTATTTTGTTCTTTGAAGAAAAAAAAGAATTCATTTTTATTTATAACAGAGTTCTAAAAATAATTAAAGTACCATCTACTAATATAGTTTCACTGCTCGGTAAAGATTCACTACTTAATAAAGTATTATTAGTAACCAATCGGTAATGACTGATGAATTAGTGGGCAATTTGGCAAGAAAATATTGTTACGTTAAATGTACCTGATATTTCTTTAACCCTGATGTTAAAGTTTCGATCTGTCTTCGTAAATTGCAGAATCCACAAATGCCAACTCGTCGCTACTTTAAACAGTGCATAATGGCCTTCAATTGTCTTTTTGTCGAAGAGACTCTCAGATTCTTGATGGAAGTTAACTGTATATCTAATTACGGTGACACTCTTATATAGGTCATACACACAGTTCTTGCTCGACAGAGAAAGGATTGCTTTTGGTATCTATCATAACAGTACTAAAATTTAATATCCGTTGAAGTGGTGATTCGGAACTCCTCGTGTATCTAGGTTATACATAAGTGCAATAATTAATGCATCGGATTCGCAAACAAGGAGAAGAAATTAAATTTCAAAGATTAATAATAAAATCCTATTTCGCTGAACGTGTAATTCACAAAGCACGTAAACCTCGGGACCATTGGTGGATATTTTCGATTTCCAACACGTGACCTATTAAAGCAGACCCGACAATCGGTAATCGAAAATATACAAATAATTCTCTACCCCTTGGATGTGCCGTTATATTAACGTAATTAATATTTAAAATCTTGCCAGTTAGGAATCGACGAATGCAAGATGTTGCTTCCGTTGCACAATATGAACAAAAGGTGCAGTAACAGTACTTCACAATACCATGCTGTCCTGAATGCAGGTGAAAAGCAATTACTGTAATCGCAGTTGTTTGTTTGCCATATCCCAGCACGTGAACGACGCAGGGTGTCTCAGACTTATGGCCAACGATGTATGGGCACGTCCAGCGATACGCTTGTGTCCGCGATGTAGTTCCATCGAACCGATGGAAGCGCGGAAACGTGCAAAAACCCGGTCGACCTTGTCCCACTTCCGTCGAAGCTTTGGGGAACGAGCTTACTTGTGTAAATGATACACAACACATGCAGCGGCCGCAGGCTGTGGCGCGTTTTCGAGCCGTTTCGTTATGTAATCGTTCCGTTGTATACACTGGGTGTTTCAGAATCGTGGTGTAGCACGGGTGACAGATGTTTCGGTGTTGGAGATCAGAAACGAGAGAGTCACTCCGAGTGACTTCGATTGGTGGAACGTAGGCGATGGAATTGGAAGGGATTGTTTCACAATGATTGATTTTATCTACTTAAGTCAGGTCCAATGATGGTGTCGCATGGAGAAGGAAAGATCGGGCTCGGTAGGAATTACGGAGTCGTATCGGAACAGACCTCTGACCTAAAAAGAAGAATCGGGTCGTAAAATTATTATTTTAGATCACTGAAAAACTCGTCGGGTGTTAAAGTCGATTTCTGATCGGTCGAAGATTCACTGTACTGTGCGTAGCTGAGAAGTTGCTAGGAATATCGAATCGTTTTGGGTCAGACCGAGGATCAGACCTTATCTAGACCTCGACAATATTGGAACACTTTGGTTCCCTCGAAAATTGTATTTTATACAACGTTGCTAAAGTTGAATTCATTAGATGTTGAAGTTGAGTCGTGTATTTACTGTGTGCAACTGAGAAATTGATCTCTAGTATACTAATAACATTCTTTAGTAAGTTTTCTTGGTCATTTTCTAAAATATTCCTCGATGAAAACTACTTTTGTTCATTCTGAATTCTATTCGTCTGAATTATATTTACATCTAGCCAGTTTGAAGTATTTTCATATAATTTCGAACAGTGATGTTCGTATATTAAATTACTCAACCACAGTAGGAGAATGGGCGGGTTAGAGTGGCAGTGGCAGGGATAACTTGGATCAGTTATCGAGGGAAATATTCGGTCACCTAGCGAGGTAATACTGTCTTTCGTATATTGAAAATAAAATTTGAAAGGAAGTCGTTAAAACAGATTGTCAAACAAGAATGGAGATCTTAATTTCTAGGAGCCCAAACTAACGGGTGTTCTCAAACGACAATGGAGTTTCTAAATCTACGAGATCTTCGAACCTAAAAAAATGATTTACGAAGATCCGTTACAATTAAAAGTTGAAACGCATCGACAACTTTATTTCTTCTTCCATAAAATAACCGACAATTCATGGTTCGATCTTCTGCGGTATTACGTTTCATTTGTAATATTTTAAACGCGTGGAACTACGCTTATTGTTATAAACTATCCTAACGACTACATTTCCTTTATCGCGTTTCTTCGATTACAATTACGAGTTCGCATTCAAATAAATTGATCTCAAAATAAAGTACTTGTCGAAGTTTACCAAAATGTGACAACAGTTCACGCAATGTTCGACAGGGTATATTATTTGCGCCTTTTGCATATTTTGCGTACCACAGTGTGTGGATATTTACCTCGCGTGTATGCAAATGTTCTTTGCATACGTAAAGCGCGCGTGAACATCGCGCAGTCCATTTACGACATTTTCGACATCTTTTCGAAAAATTTCAATTTGTACGGGAAATTCCGGACCACTCTGTACGATCTGACGTTGCGGCGTGCACGGAGACCTATAAATATGTATGCACTCATACACGTGTGTCGTGTGGCATGCATCTATTGTCGCAACAGATGTATAACGGGGTCTCCGCGTCTCCGACGTTTCTTTCGGTCGTCTCTGGAAAGTAATTCTTTTCGAATCGACTCGTGGCGAACAAAAACAGACCGAGTGTGAGAGGGAAAGAGAGCAAGAAGGACAGGAAACACGAGAACAAGGCTGCGAGGGGAAACGTGAAACAGGAAGAGGGAAAAGAAGATAGAGGCGACGAGACAGAGGGAAGAACGAGATTTGCGAGGGGATTTCTTTTAGAACGGCCGCGGCCCTTCTTCCGTCTATTCACGATCCTCGAAAAAGCGTTTCCAAGCGGTTTGACAGTTCCTACAGGCCGGAATTTCCGACGGATTATGCGCCGTGGATGGTTTCTCCGGATGATCGATGAAAAGAATCGAGTGCCGATTGCTCCCACTAACAAACCTAATTCAGTCGACACTAGGCCCCGTACGAACGCTGCTGCAAGCACGAGGGGTGGTCAAGGGATGTTTAGAATATTTTTCTTTGGATCAAAGATTTTGCGTATCACATCCTTAATCGAGCGAATTGAACCGTTATTTAGAAACGGGTCGCTCGTTGGTCAATGTGTTGAAATATTTCAATGAATCATAATTTTGATCGTTTCGTTAGTCGTATTACATTCTGACAGATACACGTTCCAGTATCGTTCGTGACCGAGTAAATGTGAGTCACTTGAATTCATGTAATATGCATATGTACGCACAGTGTTACATTGGTGTTATGACACCTGCTCCAATGCTCTTGTTACTTCTGAAACTATTTCTAGAAGTCTACTAGTGACAGGTTGTTGATCTTTACAGATACTTTTGTACTAAAGCAATTGAATGCCATCAAATCTTTTTCCTTTTAGTTACGTTTTTATTTTAAATAGCAGGCAAAAGTAACCAGAGTGTGATCATTTGGGAAACAAGGGAGACAAGTTACCATAGTTCTGATCTTTTAACCATGAAGTTAACCATCAGCCTACTACTGACCATGAAAGAATAATATACACTAACGTCAAACTGAATGCAATAAAATTATAAACGTTTACTGTTCGAATTGTCAACGAATAAACGACTCTCTTGCAAACTAAACTACCCTACTCAACTCTCTTGCAACATGGTGCAAAAATTGCAACAGTTCTTCCTACGACACACTTTCCATGTAACACCCTTTAACAAATTTTAAGTCTTCGTATAATACGAATGTTTTCATCCCGTTCTCTAAGTTTCGTTCAGCACGGTTTCCACGGAACGCAGAACAAATCAACCGTTATCGAAGCTCCGAGCAAGCATCATTATCATACTCGTTTATTCTTGTTTAACTTGTCGAGCGATACGTGTACACGTAACGTGGCACAGTTAACACTTAATTTGAGAACAAAGTGGAGTACCGTGCACCGTATCAGCCAATTTTTACGAGCGTATAAAAATAATCGATGTCAGACGCTGGGGGCGGTGGAAAAAAGGTTCGCCACCGCGCTTATAAACAATCGAAGCGTGCAATCTGGCCGAGGAACGCGTCAAATCGTTAATCGAATTCTGGTCGAAACTTTTTAAACGAGCCGTTTGTCTATACGTGTTCCGCGCGAATAGCGCAATAACGCCACATTGCATTGCGGTCAGTGCATGTTGCATTAAAAGGCACCGTTACAGTCGGAACAACGAGTTATGTTATGACGTACAATCGATAGTCCGTAACTGGAAAAACCAGACGCGAAAAGAATGCCGAATCGATCGGCGGCGCACGACTCGATGCGTGTCCGACTGTTAAATATTGGTTTCGAATCGACATGCGACCCGGTGAAAGTATCACGGGATACGTGTATTCTGGAAACACCTGTAGACGATCAGAGAACACGCCGCGGGGCCAATGGTAACGACGAGTTTAGCGAACCTTTGCCGGGAGACGGCCGATAATAATAATCAACCGTGGACCACCTATATACTTGCCGGGGGATAATGAAAGTGATTTACGTTTCTGAGGTTTTCTTGCTCAACATTCTTTCACCCGAGCATGAGTGACGCGTTTCATCATTAAAATGTCCGAAGAAGCGAAGGGAGCGTTAATGAGCGGTATTAATAGTAGGAAATGTACTGCAGGGGCGACCAGGTTTTATTCACCGAGTTA
This sequence comes from Ptiloglossa arizonensis, assembly GCF_051014685.1. Classification (NCBI taxonomy): domain Eukaryota; kingdom Metazoa; phylum Arthropoda; class Insecta; order Hymenoptera; family Colletidae; genus Ptiloglossa; species Ptiloglossa arizonensis. The sequence goes on from NC_135055.1 coordinate 7,855,259, forward strand.
CTTTGTTCTTATTTAACAATATATATATATATGTATATGTATGTATATGTATAGATTTCTGTATGATTGCCGGTCACTTTATTAGAAAATCAAGATCCTATTGATGATACAGAGGAGTAACCTGAAAGTTTCTATTTCTTATTTCAATTGTTTATTCGTTGGCTGAAAAGTACACCACGGCGATCTTTTATCGAACGTTTCCATCGCGTTTACGTAATCGCCGTTAGATGTACGGTTGTTCTTTATACTTTGTAGTCTGATCGTAAAATTTGTTATTATTATTTAGCAAACCTTCTTCGTGGTTTACTTACCCTGGTTTCGAACAATTTTGAAGAACTTTCGTGTTGGAGTCGATAACTCAAAAACGATGGTTCCGAAGGCTCTGAATCGATGTAAGTATTTGAAAGTAAGCTACAGTGAATCCCGCTTTCGAGCGAACGACTCGAGATCATCGATTCACTTGAAAGCGGGAATGTACCGATCTCGAGCTGAGATACGATCGGTCGTTTGGGCTGTGGAAACATGAACAGTAGACCGGATGATTCCATTACTTGAACAAAAGTGGAAAAATTGTGACTTGAAAGCGGGGTAAGTAACTACACGATGACTTTCTCGCGCTACGAGGACATAAATAACCGACAAGATGATTTTCTTACTTTGATCTGGCGTGATAATAATTACTTTGAAAGCAGGGAATTAACGGATGCTTCTCAGTATGAAAATTTTCCGTGTCCATATTGATAAACGAATCTCACGAAACCGATTCGAATCGCAAGCTCTCGGCTCGGCGATTATCGAATCGGTTTGAAGCAACCCTAAGCAATTCTACGACCCGTAGCAGGTTCCCTAGATCGGATCGGCACGATGATCGCGCGTCCCTGAATAAATTGAGATAACATCTGGCCACGGTCAGACACGAACATCCTCCACTGCCGGGTTACCTACGTGTTTCCGTATCGTCCCTCGATCTTTTCCCTTTCGCAGTCGGAAACAATGTTTTACGCTCTCGTCCAGCCCACGCGGGCTAATTAGCCGGTCTACCCGCGAACTGGATTCAACAGATCTGCTTGAAATATGAGCCTCGCACTTTGCACGTCGACGCGAATAAAACCACGGCACGAGCGCGGCTGGTTTACTGCCGGCGAAACATATTTCCACGGTACAGCGTGTCGTCGTTTCTCTGTTCATCTCGTCGCATGTTCGTACGAAACTTCTACAACGTCAGGAGCAATATTTCTATGAGAATGTCTAATATAATTATTAGGGTTAAGGAGGAAATTATAATTATTATGATTATTGTGAAGTTGTGGAAAAGATTTACATTATCAGCTATTTCTATAATTTAGAAACGCGAAGGTATCGCGATGGGACATCCTTCTATGTATTCTCAATTCTAAGAAAAAGAAGAAAATTTCGCGATGGAAAGTGTTAGTAAGAGAAAGAAGAACATTTAGCGAAGATTACATTGCCTTGAGCACGTATTCTAAAGCGGACCAGGTGTCGTTCGAAGGTGTTGAACTTATCACTTTTTAGGATCCTAGAGTACACCCACTTCGTGCTCGATAGTTGATATTCATACCCAAGAAAGATGGTGCATTCTTCTTGGCTCACTCTCTGTATCATCTCTCTTGGGTGACTCTCTAAGTTATCTTTCTTGAGTGACTCGCTATGTTATCTAAAGTATTCACTATGTATTCTAAAACGGACCAGGTGTCGTTCGAAGGTGTTGAAGTTATCCCTTTTTAGGATCCTAGAGTACAACTACTTCGTGCTCGACAGTTGATATTCATACCCAAGAAAGATGATTCATTCTTCTTGGCTCACTCTCTGTATTATCATTCTTGGGTGACTCGCTGTGTCATCTTTTTTGGGTGACTCTTTATACCATCCTTGTTGGATGATTCTCTCTGTTATCTTTCTTCAGTGACTTTTTCTGTCATTCTTCTTACTCACGTGTCTTGGATGACTCTCTTCTTCATCTTCCTCGATCATTCCTTCATCTTCCTTCGTGTCATTTGTCTCTTTGTGTTATCTTTCTCGAGCGATTTTTCATCTCGTCCCTTCAGATAACTCTTCGCGATTCTGGACTGCATTGCTCGGATAGTACACCAGAGAGCCCAGAACCATCATTTGGATAGTATACTTAGCTAAGTATTTCGATATATGATTTATGGACCACAAGAGAAAGTGTCCAGTCTGACATAATACAACAGACACCTCCTGATGTGAACTTTCCTCGTGGATGTTTGACATTTCTAACGATCACTTTTCCCGTGATCAGGAATAGGATTGACAAGAATGTTCAATTACACGGACAATTTTTTTTCTTTTGTCTCGTTCGCGACGCGTAAAGACACCGAGGGAGATTTTTGTATTCCACGGGACTCTGTACGATAACAAATTGTCTGGTTTCTTGTAGGAAAATCGCGCGAGGCCAGCGATGGATGCATTTCGCGGCGGATAACTGTCGACCTTTCGAACGCTTCCTGAACGACGAGAAAAAACATGATTACGTTGCCCCGCGTTACGGCACGTTGAACCGCTCCAATCGTCGAGAAATATTAGAAGGGGGAAAAATCGTGTTATCGAATCGCAGCGATACTTTTTACGGACTGTCTGTGGAAAATGTTGCCAACTAGTTTTCGCACGTGTCCCGACACTTCTGACAGTTATCGACGTTCCGAATGAGATATGCGCGCGCTTGAACAACTTGTGCTACTTAATTGTGGGCTACGATTTACTCAACTCCGACTAAAACGAATTTCGTTACGTTTATAACGAAAGTAGTCGAACGAACGGAGTTGTACATTTATTCGGCTATTTGTTTCATTATTTCTTCCGTAACAATTATTCCTTTCGTAATATAATTATTAAAAATTTCGTTCTTCATTTCAAAAATTTGCTTCTTCGGTCTACTTCGGGAATAAAATAAAGAGTTCGATATGCAGTAAGTAAAAGTGTGTCGAAGAACGTATTATATAAGTGAAGTAAATGGGAATAGTCGTGTAGAAAAGTATCAGTTAGTTATCAGTGGTTGAAAGTAATATTATTCGAATAAAAATTTGTACAAAAGGAAGATGGATATTTGATGTAATGCATTTGAATAGGCAAATTTCGTCTTACTGTAATTCCACGAAGCGATGTTTCAATCATTTTATAATACTTGAACGAATGTTCCTTGTGGAAAACGTCTCTGGAAAGTGAGCAAATTTATGATTTTATATTTCAACGCGCAATGTTTCGAGCGTGTTTTTCGCCACGGTTTACGATCTCGAAACATTATAAAATTCGATAGCCAAATTAAACCCACTAATATGTAAATGATCCCGAGAGCCCTTTCACTTAAAAGTAAACTCTGTATTTCTCCAATTTTTTTGCGCGCGAAACGTGTTTCTTATTGCGTGCGTAAATGTATGGTTACGGGCTGTGTAGGTTTGCATGTTACGATTAACCTTTCGTACATGAAAATCTGGTTCGTTTGGCAAGAAACGGTAACGCTTGAACGACAACGAGTGCAACAATTATGTGACTAAAAATCGATAACGGTGAAATTGGAAAAAGTTAATTGCAAATGACTATTAGAGAGTATTCCGTCCCCTCTATGAATTGCAATTCAAGTTACGAGATACAGTGTATTATAGTTTTGTTTGCGTGTCGTCGCAAATTGAAGAAGATCACGAATGTCTAATACCGAAACCGATCGAAATTTCTCTGTAATTTTATTATTTGTTACAGCGGATGTAGTTGCTGTCCCTTCTCATTTCTTACACGGTTTGTTGAAATATACACAAATTAGTAAGATCGCAGTGGACATTCTAGATAAGAATTTTTCTTTAATTCTATACTGCATTATCTTCGTGCACGAGTGCATACATTATTTCCATTTGTTTCAACACGATTAGCAAAAATTAAATATTATATCTCAGTGAAAATAATATTTCTTTTTTCTTCTAATTGTAATTCCAACGGTATCTCGCATAAAGTCGAAAAAAGTCACATTGTTCTACTTATGGTAGAATTTTTTTCCTTCTCAGAGTTCCACGATACGATTTCACGAGACACAATCTCGGTATTGGTTAAAAACATAGTAAAATCGTTTTAATAGGTATAATCGGTAATAATAAGTTTGTAAATTAATATATGTAATCGATGATAATAATAGGTAAGTTTGTAAATAAATTCAGTGGTTTTCTGTTGGTTGTCTGACCGCAGGATGTCAGTTCTATCCGGTGGGGGAGTATCTGAAGTTCGTGAGAGTGCCAGAGAACCTGGCAAAGGGTACGGAAGTCCTATCATTGGAGGCTCATCCGAGAAACCACATTTCGATTATGCCAGTGGATAAGGTAACTACGCATTCCTATAGTTGGATCGAGGAAAAAATAACACTCCACATTTGGAAGTGGAGGAGAATCTTCATTCACGAACAAAGATCGTTCCACTATACTTTGTTCTCATTGTCTTAGATTGTAATAATTGTCGCATTCAAGTGATGGAATCGGAGTTAGTTCACTTGAAAGTGTGTTGGATAAAAGAAAGATTTTCATCTCGAGTGAAGGGGACGCTAGAAAATAAATAAATGAATAAATGTCTGATCTGTTTTGATCACTCTAGTAATTATGGCTCGATACATATGTATACATGTGTGTTCTTCACTTTCGTCGATTTATCATATACCAAATTATTGTTCCTTCGGTACGCTGTGCGATTGTTAAATACGTCAGAAGGACTTACAATTGTTCGCCGTGAAATAAAACCATTCATAGAAAGTAAAAGTGCTATTCACTATTCGTGAATATGTAAAAATGTTCGATTGTTTACTCGGAAACCGAATTGTCTGAAAGAAATAATTTTGTTTCTCTCGCTTGTCTGGACATTTCACTTAATTGGCTTAATTAACATATATCGCGGGCTTAAATACACGATCAACGAAAGTGAATGAATAAACATAAGATTTCGATTTTATTAACGAGCAATAAAATAAGACATCGTAAACGTACGGTTTAGGGAATTTGAAAGTAAAATAGCACACGTGTGTTTCACAAATGACATAACTTTAATATTGTTGTTTGTGAGAAAGCGTGAAATCATTACGTACGAGGACAGCAATGGGCAACATATAATAATATTACTTCTTGTCCGACTATTTGTGATTTCCCTTTGTTTCGTTCTATAAAGAAAAATGTCGATATATGATAAAAAAAAAAAATTTCAAGCAGAAAAGAGAAGCGATTGAAAACATTATTGTTTGTAATAAAAATCAAGAACAAAAATTAAAATTGAAATATTCACACCTCGTTAAGAATACGTATACACGTGAAGTCACACAAGGTCAATAAATAAAACGAAAAGAAACATTATTCCTTTGCACTGTATCAATATATATTTTATATTAATTCGTAACACACTGAACCCCAATACCAGGCTCAAACGTTCAACGTATTTTCTTAGATATTGCTCGTCTTAATCACGATCATCGTTCTACATAACATTTCTAATTTACAACAAGCAATTTTCACGTATCTCTCTGGCAATTACCAAGTTACAGGCTTGAAAAATGATTCTCATAATTTACCAACAAGGATGCAGAACTGGTCTGTATCTATCTAGGTATACTACTGCGAAGAGTTAAATCGAACATAAAGTAAGACTTAAATCACCACTGAAACGATTACGCTGAAGCGTTGTGTTTACCGTTGAACGAGGATAAATGAACCACAAAATGAAACAATTATCCTCGTAGCAGTGTGTTTACCGTTGAACGAACATACGTCATGACATAACCGAGTTTGTAACTGTTCACAGGACGAAGACGCCCGTTTCTTTGCTTACAAACAGACGAACAAGACTCATGTTTCGTTGGTGCTGGCCCAGTCTCTGGAGGATCTGGTGGATGCGGAATCGCCTAGAAATTTGCTCAAGTTTCGCGTGGTCTGCGATTACAATGATGGCGGCGATTCACTGGTAAATCGTAGAAAGTAACTCCACTGAGATCGATCGTTTTATTTTTAAATTTTCCCTCGAGTCAGGACGTTGAACACCGACGCCGCTAATATTCTCCATAGGTGTCGTTACGGTCTTGAAGTTAATTGAATGTTGTCGTTTCCGCGTTCTTTGCGAACATTATTGAACCGTGATGGGACCATCGAGACTACACTTATTAGTTATTCGGTAAATCTCGATAGAAGTTGTTTCGTTATCGAAAGAAAAAAATATATAGTAAACATTAAGAGTGAAGTCTTAATCGTCGAGGATTTTCTGGCTCGTGCTCGAAGTGTCTACTGTTTTATTTTTGTTACCCTTTTATAACGAAGTTACAAACCTGGAACGAACATTATGTAATTTATTAGAAGCATGATTGCGATCAGAGAGTTCTGTAATAGAATTTCCGAACATAGACACAGTCGTGACATCATCGAGACTGGACAGGGTATCCAATAAATCGTGGTAAAATCGAACGAGTTGTTTCGTTGCAAAAAAGAAAAAAGGATAAAAAATAGCAAACACTAGGAGTTTGCTAAATCTTAGATATTCTTGGAAAGTTTGCTGGATTGTACCGAAGAGTCTACATTCTATTTATGTAAAACTTTTTTATAGCCATGTTGCAAACCTGGAACGAACATTATGTAATTAATTAGAAGCACGATTATGATCAGAGAGTTCTGTAATAGAATTTTTGGAGGTACAGTTCTGTCACCAGTAATGATACTCTAGGTAGAACTTTTCCATTCAATTCTCAATTATATCTTAACAAGAAGAATGGTCTCTGATGGTGCATTATTCTTATCTAACAACTATCAGAACGATTTAATTTCTAGTTATTCTAGTATTTCTAGTTAAAAGTGTGAATTAGTTATTCCACACAATATTTGTATATTAAATCGTCTAAAGCCTTATATATTAGTGAAGCAACCACTGTTTTATATTCTACCCATTCAGAAATATCTATTCTGTATTTTTCAATAGTTTTTTACGACGAATCATTTCCTCGACTGTTCCACGATTTATTGTGGACACTCTGTACATTATATATGCACGTACATTAAAACCGTATGGTAAACGGTTTCTGTATTACCCGTTTCTCAGAAGAACCGCTTAAAATTTCGAGACACGCGTCGCTCTGCTGGAAAAAATTCCCGTACGTAGCCTCCACTTTTCCCCCAGAAGTCTAGTTCTTTTTCCATACCCGCCTGAATAACTGGAGCGTGCACGTACCGGTCCCAATACAACTGTCGGGCCCACGCTACCGGTTTCCCAGTTCTGTAACGCGCTAATCAGCGTTTATGCAACTATTTCGAAGGAATGCCGTGGATCAACGAAACCGTTACGATGCGATTACGATTTTTACAAGTTTTAATTACCCTTGCGTACATTACGTATGCAGTTTACTATCGTAAATTTCGTACTGCCGTGGAAAACGATACTTTTCGATCATTTTTCGTCGAAAGTGTTTTACATTTATTCGCGCTCGAAGTTAATTCCAATAATGGCGCGAGGTTTTCAACGGTGTAGATAGTGTGACACGTTCTCAGGGAAATGTCACGTCGTTTCCACGAGTCTCTAGGGTATTTTGAATATACCCTATTTGAGGAAAATGGTGTCCTTTATAGAAACAGTTAATTGTATATAGAATGGACATCTTCTCGTGTGATTTTCTCTTATTGTAAAAGTAATTCATCTGTCTCTCTTTTAAAGGAATTAGTTTATAAACCAATTCTTTGAAATATCGAAGGAAAAAGGTATTTTTTAGACATCAATCTATGTCATTTTTAAAGGAATTAGTTTGTAAACCAATTCTTTGAAATATCGAAGAAAAAAGGTATTTTTTAGACATTCATCTATGTCATTTTTAAACGAATTAGTTTGTTTAAACGCTCGAAATATTGGCGTGTTAGATATAAATGATTTTGAAATATCAGAGAGAAAAGAGTGGTTAATTGTAAAACTTGTTATTTGAAATGGAATAACTTTGTTCTCAATCTCTCGTACCTCTAAATGCGACAAAGATCTGAAATCGGTCAAAGATGAACGGTACGTCCCCGTATAATATTTGCATTCAAACAATTCGAATATTGCGTTTCTCTGTCCACGGAAGTTCACTCCTCAAAAACAGGCTGCCAGTCAGCCAACCGTTGTTTTGCACAAGTATGCAATAAACCAGACGGAGTACCACTCTTACGCAGTCCAGGATTTTTTCCATCGCGACGATCAGATGGGTCGTTTTCATACGTTAATACAATCTCGGCAAATAAATCTCGAGTGATACTGTTATGCGTCCTGTCTCGTCCTGGATATTAAATATCGAAGAGAGGAAGAGAAAGAGAGAAAGAGAGAGGAAGCAGACGAAAGATAGATAACGTACAGAGGGAGAGGAGAGAAATGAGAATATTAAAATCAATACGCAGTTAAATAGACAACGTAAAGTCACGGTAACTATCAAGTGAATAGTTAACACCTGATAAAACTGCATCGACATATCCTACGAAGTATCTCTCAAATTGTTTATTAAGACTGTCACAAGTCGAGATAGCGTGAATTTACGGAACGAATTTAAAATTTCCTGGTATCACGATCAACACGTTCAGGAAGACATCGCGTGAGACTATTTGCAACGCACAACAGGAAACAGTGGCTGGAAAGATGCTGGAAATTGCAGATTTCCTCTTTCCTATCCGGAAATTATTTACCGTCAATTCTCTTATCGTCTGATCTTTATCTGTTCGTTTATTTTCGATCGTTGCTGTTTCTGTGCTGTTCGAAATAATTATCTGCTCGATAGACTCATCCCGGGCATCAGAGTCTCTTCCAGGACTCTGTATTTCCAAAGCACGCCGCACGACTAATATACCGACGTTTATGTTTGTAGGTGACATCGCACCTGTCAGTGACGGTCTACGTGGAGGACATAAACGATCATGCTCCGCAATTTGTCGAGGCGCCTTATCACGTAACCGTGGATGAGCTTACACCAGTTGGTGAGACACACTGCATACCAAGTAGTCTTAGGTTGCGTTGCACTCGAGGGTTTTTTTTTTTTTTTATTTTCAGAGGACAGTTTCGACTGTTCAGTATTACCAAAGAGTGGAACAATATCTAGAATCGTGTTTGTAAAATCAGGAATTTTTCTTTTTCTTTTTTTTGTATATATTTACAAAACTGGTAATACATAATACATAATAATTGGTAATTCATTTTGTAAAGTGGAATCACGCGCGTGGATGATTAATACTTGGTAAAGCATTGGATGAAGTAATTTACAGTAAACAAATAAATAAAAAATGCTGAATAAAATTTCTTCGTAGAGGCCTTCGTTTTCGAGATAATCGGTTTTGAAAGTAAACGTACCACGTGTCCAAGTCTCAACGTTCCCTGTCACTTAATATGCTTGTACCATCTGTATAGGCTAATCATATAAGGTTAAATATAAGGAAACGATGGCTTTGGTTATAAATTATTACTGATTGCCCATAAACGCGATCCACGTCTACAATGAAACTATTAAACCAAGTTTAACAACCCTACTTATCTTCAAATATAATTTTTTCGTAAACAAATGCTTCTACGAACAAATTTTACCGTATAATCTTCCTTCAATTTGTCAAGACGAATCGTTAAAGTTCGGTTTCAGGAGTTTCGCATACAATATATAATACTAGGTTGTTTAATAAGTTTCGTCGTTAGATAAAATTTATTAAACAGCATAGTACTAGGTTGCTCAAGAAGTTTTATTGAACGACAAAACTTATCGAACAACCTATTAGTATTCACTCGAACAGTAATTTGAAACTTGTGCGTTGTTTCACAATATATGATATACATATGTCCGCACGTTAGATACTTCCAGGTGCCAAGTATCCTATTTATGTAATAGGACGCACAGTAACTTAAAAAAAATGTCCTTTTCACGAAAATATTTTACGTCTTCAACGAATACAATAATTTTGTATCGAATAAAGATCACGAGCAATGCTTCCGAGGAACTCTTGCTTAGTCGGTGGAACGTTCCACGGCCGAGTGGAACTTCGAAAGCGTTAGATCCCGAACCGTGAACCGAGTTTCGTGTCTGATCGCAGGTGTCACGATATTCCGTGGGATTCACGCGATAGACGGCGACAAACCAAACACGCCAAACAGCGATGTCCACTACGCGATAGTGAAAGGCAACGAGCAGGGTAAATTTTCACTCGAATCCGGTCACAGAACCGCTCTCATACTCCGCAAATCGGTGGACTACGACAATGGCGATCGTGAGTTCACGCTGGTCATTGCGGCTACGGTGAGTACACGATATTACGCGCGAGAGTTGCTATTCGCCGAGAAGCCAATTCAACCTGGGTGAAAGTCCTTTGTCATTCGATATCATCGCGATAATTTCTGCTAACTGGCGCGTCATTGTCGGCTCCTACGCTCGTTGATGTTTCAGGACCGTGGTGTACCGGCGAAGACAACCAACACAACCGTGATGATCACGATACTGGACAACGACGATCTCGACCCAAAGTTCACGCGGGACGTGTACAGGGCGAAGATTCACGAGTTCTATCCCATGCCGGTAAATATCAATGATTCATGACTGATCACACGGTGTTCGATACTTGAGTAGCTAGGAGTCTTGAGATGCTAAGAGTCTTGAGAAGATAGAAGTCTTGAGAAGCTAGGAGTCTTGAGAAGCTAGGAGTCTTCAGAAGCTAGGAGTCTTGAGAAACTAGGATTTATGAGAAGCTAGGAGTCTTCAGAAACTAGAAGTCTTTAGATGCTAGGAGTCTTCAGAAGCTAGGAGTCTTGAGAAACTAGGATTTATGAGAAGCTAGGAGTCTTCAGAAACTAGAAGTCTTTAGAAGTTAGGAGTTTTTAGAATCTAGGAGTCTTCAGAAACTAGGAGTCTTGAAAAGCTAGGAGTCTTCAGAAACTAGGAGTTTTGAAAAGTTAGGAGTCTTTAGAATCTAGGAGTTTTAAGAAGCTGGGTTAGGTCTTTTTGGTTGGTTCTTCTAATTTGAGATGTAGTACTACATTCTTCGGGAAGCTGACGTTAGGAGCTATTCACTGTTTAAACGATAAGAGATTGTTCCACGAGCACGAGGATTGTCTATTCTTTTATAAGTTACAATTGAGATCTTGGTGACGTTTCATAAGATCTCATAAAGTTGGGATCCATTGATGTACTGTAGTATTACGTCTTCCAATATACGGAAGATGAAAGTTATATGCTGAAAGAAGAAACTGGTCTCTAAAACGAGTCCTTGTTTACTCGAATTGTTTATTATTCCAATACCGAACAGAAATCCTTCGGGTACCAATTATGGCGATCTCCTTTAGAGAATTTACCGTTTCTCTCGTATCTTTGATGACGTTAGGCTAGAGATACTATTATCCTGAAAGTTTATTGATCCGATACTAATAAAAAGTTTTTTAGGTACTAAATCCGGTAGAGAATTCATAAATAAATTTCGTTATCGTTTCGTCGTTTCTTCAATCTTTGGTCAGGTTAAGAACCAATTTAGATAACTCCGATACGATAAAACTAGTCCCATTATTAGACATCGAGGTTCCCTTATCCTAAACATTTATTATTCCAATACTAATAAGTTACTCGGGCGTTAAATCTGATAGAGAATTCATAAATAAATTTCGTTATCGGTTCTTTGGTTCTTCGATTTCCGAGAAGGTTAAGAATTCACCTGAACCCGCTCTGACCCCGATACGTTGAAATTGTCGATCCGAGCGAATTTGTTTTTCTAGAAAGAGCGAGGAATCGATGTCGTGAAAAACGTCGCGACTCGAGGAAGCGATGCGCCTCGATGGCTCTATAGAAAGTTCTCCAGAGTTCGTTTGTTCCGTAATATGCGACTTCCATCGACGATCATCCACCGTCGCGCATTGACGCGGTCATTGCCGGCGGATATACCTAACACAAGTGGCGAAGAGCGGCTGGTTCGTGATTGCGTAATCGTGTAATCTTCGACTGGTTTTACAGTTATAACGTAATAATTTCTAGTACGAAATTACAAACTGTTGTACGATATTGCACCATCGCGTCGGCAAATGCCTGATCAACGTTGACACAATTTTTCCAAGTACCTCTCGAATTTTCAATTAGCCAGAAACCTTCCACGAAACGTTTCATTACGCGAACGGTGTCAATTCGGAAAGGAAAAATTAACGCGTATGTTAATCCACGCGGTTCTATTAGACTCTTGCGTATGGTCAATTTTTCCACGAACGAAACTGGATTTCTTTCACCTGCTGTGTGCTTCTTCTGTGGTATTTCTGTAATTCGGTTCGTTACAGGAAACTAGTATTTCCGCAACATTGTTGTATAAGCCAATTCCGTTCTAAATTCGTCAACCACGAGTCGCTATTTGAATAATTGTACGATTTTTTTTCAACGAGGAAGCTCGTTGCAACGAAACGTTCGATTTCTCCGAATGTCCCTGTTTTCGCCTCTGAAACGACCGCATCCCGATCATAATTCGCGCGGAGTGTGCGAAAGCGCGAAAGAGGAGCACCGAATCGAACTTCACAGTCAAGTGACACGGATAAATTTGAAAATAAATATCCTCGCCGCGATAACAATTCATTTGGAAAGTTCGATACTGTTTTCTGTCCCATTAACGGCGCTGTTCGTCGCGACGAATGTCTCGTACGCTTACACGCGACGCTCGTGATCCAGACTGTGCTACATTGCACTTACGGAGAATGTCAAAGGTTAATACTTTCTTCCGCGAGAACCTTGACGTATAAATTTCATTCCAATGGAAAACATGATCGCGCAATTCCGTTCGCCGCAATAGATATCGCGGCGCGCGCCACGTTCGACTTTCGAGCGCAGCGCCGAGTTGTTCGATGAGATTTATCGCGATTATATTTGAGGTTAGAGAACGACGATTGCCGGGACGTACCCCGATGCACTTGGAAAGCGTACACTGACATATTGAAAGTTTAATTTCCGTCGATTTATATAGCTTCGACAAGTTTAAATTTATGAATGAAACCCGTAAGTGGTAACTTAAACGGAGGTGGGGCGCATTAAGTGTTACGAGCATAGTTTCTCTGGGAAATTATTGACCGTAGCGAAACAATTCTTGCTTATATTTTAAAGATGTACGAGTATGATCAAGTAGCTTATCAGGACACCATCTGCAATTTTCAAAGATGGAACGACGCGGTTTTGAAAATTTTCACCTTGTACCGAGAGTAAATAAAATGGACATAAATGTCAACGTAAATGTCATTTATTTAAATAAATACCGTGTTCTTTTTATACAAAGTAGATTAGAATCAAAATGGTTCAAATTGAAAAATTTCGATCACAGAAATGAAGGATACCTCGTTGCTCTTCCGATGATACCTAAAGGTGGACACAATGGGAGCTGTGCCCCACAGAAAAGGAATTTTGTTCCATTTTCTGAACAGTATAATTTCTATAAACATATTTGGAATTCGTACCAGTGTAACGCAAAAAATTCTACAACCTCGTTGATTCACTCACATTGACGGGATATATACGAGGAAACCAAACATCATTAAAAAAAAAATCCGACAAATCCGCTTACCTCCAGCAGGGTGATGGGGTCAGGATTATCGCTCCGTTGGGAAATCCCTAGCATGGCTTAAATGATACCACGAGGGTCGGCTAAGGTTTCAGCGATTCACCAGACGGATTCGCGGTTCTGCTTGAGCTTGTCTGCCGAACTTGCTCCCTGGAGCCTTGGTAGGGAGGAATATACCAAACCCCACCAGAGCCGACCGATAGTTAGGGCCATCATAGTTTATTTCGACATCATAGTGGCAGTCGTAGTTTATTTCGCGGTTAGAGTTGGTGAATTGATGCATCAATTTGTAAACTGTTGCTCCTTATAGAAATCTCCATTTCTATAAGGAGATAGAAATGTCTCGCATGTGAGATCACTCAGGTGTGCTGATTACGGTGTATTAAATACCACGAGACTTAAAACCCACTTATCTCGCACAGGACAATCAACGGTGTACTTCTAGGAACGATAAAGTTGATTGTCCCGTGTGAGATAAGGGAGATAAGATCTTTTCCAGAGCAATCTGTTTATCATTCCTTAGTTCGTGTGGTACCGACAGTGGAACAATCTTTCCCAACATTCTGATCACCGAATTTGAATCCCACTCAGGGACACTCTCTCTTCGACTGTCCAATATACAATCGATCTCTCACGATAGATACATCTTCGAAAAAGCTCCGTTCCGTTTTAAAAAGACCTTCCACGTTTGTGTCTTGTAGGACTACCCGATCTTCACGCAGATAAACTTCAGTACACCGATCCAGGCGACCGACTGCGACCGAGACATCAACGTGCCGGTCCGCTATGACATAATATCCGGCAACGAGCGTGGCTTCTTCCAGCTGGACCCCAAGAACGGCACCCTGTTCCTGAAACGAGCAATCGACCTGGACGCCGAAAGAAACTTACCATCGAACACCTTCACCTTGCAGATCCACGCGTCCCAAGTGGATAACCCACTAAAGACAGCAGTGGCAAGAATCGAGATCGAGGTGTTGGATCTGAACGACAACCTGCCGGAATTCGAGGTGGACCTTTACAATATCAGTATCGTGGAAAATCTACCGAATGGTTTCAGCGTGCTGCAGGTGATCGCTCGTGATAGGGACCAAGATGAGAACGGTCAGTTCGACTACGAGCTCCGAGACCCGTCAGGTGCCTTCTTCGTGGATCCTAGATCAGGTTGGCTGACTGTGAAGGATCAGTCGGTTTTGGACCGTGAGAAACGCGACCATTTGCAAATGAAGGTTCTGGCTATAGAAAGGCAGGTCAGCGTCGTTCATCAAGATGGCTCGAGAAGAGCAAACGGTTCGTCGGTGGACGTTGAGGTGACGTTGCTCGACGCCAACGATAACAATCCAATTTTCGTGCCTGGGAATCTCTACGAGCTAGTCGCCAAAAGTGACTACAAGGTTGGCACTGTGCTTGGCCAGGTCCACGCGATCGACGATGATCAAGGTCCCAATGGTATGGTCAAGTACAGACTACAGAAACCGGGGAACTCGACTACTCGCACCCCGCCCTTTCACGTGGACGAAATCACTGGTATGATCACCGTCTCCGAGACTCCGATCCTCGAGGGAAGACACGCCATCTTCGTCGAGGCTGCGGATCAACCGGCGAATCCTAGCGAGAGGAGGTTCTCGCTAGCTGTCGTTACCATCGATGTCTTTAGATCAAATGGTGAGCTTCCTCTATGAGTGTTTGGGTGCTAAGAGTACTTTATGTTGCTGAGAAGATGCGTTGAAAGATAATTTGGTCACGAATGTGGAGTGTCTGTTTGGAAATTGGTCGTTTCTTCTTTTTCGAAAATATCTGACACATTTAACATTCTTCGAATAATTTTGTAATAATTTTATAATTCTCGTTTCCTTAATTTGCACGCACGAAATATATTGGCACAGTTCGATCGTTTCATTCTGAGACACTGTACACGGCAAACATATGTAGCCAACAATCTTAGGGTCGCCCAAGGTCATTTAATCCACTATGAATCATTTCACGCACGATTTCTACTTCTACTTTATCACAACTGGTTTCTACATTCAGAGATAAAGATGGCCCGCAGGTATGCGCATACAGGTGAGAGATAAGGAAGTAGGGTAGTCACATATCGTGGTGGGAGTACTTTTCGGTGGTATTGGACGGACGATTGATTTTGTTACAACTCGAATATTTTCCGTGCGATCGTTTCTTTCTTTTACGAACTTCTTTATCGAATTTTCCCCAGCCCTTTCTGCGTTGTTGTAAGAAATCCATTCACGATTGACACATTTTCCTATCGTGTGTGCTTTCTCAGCCGTAGATATCTATACTCTGTATCTCTAGGTTATTCGTCACATGTAGTACTTTCTATATCTTCGGCTGGAATTCTATCGCGTCACGTGCCGGATAGAGAATGCTAAAACATTTTTGCGCGAAATATTCTCGCGATGTTTCTGGAGTGGAAGAAATTTCGATTGCAATCGAAACGATTAGTACCCAATGATAACTTGAAAGTTTATTCTTTTGCTTTCGTATGTGAGCTCTACTGTTCTTGCTCCATCCTTTTCGGGTATAATTGAAACATAAATTCAACGATCCTCGTTCAATAAGTCCTGATGTTTCGTATTGTAATTTTATAATAGTACGTTATGTACTAATTTTAATACGTTCTAATACGGTACATGCAGTAATCTTTAATATATATAATACCCAACTAATAAATTGATCACCCATCTGCTTATACTCTACCATAATGTGTTATGTACTAATTTTAATGTGTTCTAATACGGTATGTAGTAATTTTAATATATTTAATACGCAACTGATGAATCGTTCACCCATCTGCTTATATTCTCGAGCGCAGGTAAAAAGTTTTTTTTATTTTCCATTTGCGTTGAAGGACCAGAGTCATTGGAACCAGACTTCGTGGGAGCTCCTTATGAGTTTTGGGTTGGTGCCAATGTGCCAGTAGGCACTAGCGTCGGTCAAATCCGCTTAAACGACGCTGTAAAGACGAACGATTTGATCTACGACCTCCTGCACGGCTACGAAGAAGGGGGTAAATACTCAGAGAAAATTCAATGATTATTACACGGAGTGTTTCGACATTTCTTGAGACCAGGAGGAAATGTTTTTCGATAAGTGTAAAGTAATACCAGATTCAGATTAGATCATCTTTTAAAGTCTTTAATTACGGATATTGAACATTATCACGTGTCTTGGTAGACCCTCAATCGCGTTATTGATCTGTCCAAAACATTCTGGTGTCGTAGAATAACATTCTCCTCTGAAATTCAATCTTTGGTTTGCACGTTGATCGATAAGAAGAAAATTGTAAGAATTACAATCGAAAATGGAGTATCCTTAGCAGCTCACATTTGTTAAATTTGGACTTCTCGAACACCGTACGTTGGAGACCTCCATCTAACTGTCTCGTGTCATATTAAAACTTCATACTGCCAGCAAGGTGACTCTTTTCCCATTAATCATTCCTCGGAACCGTCCCTCAAGGTTTTTAATCAATCGTTAAATTCAGAAGCGATAGGGAATTTCCGTTATAGAAATTGTAACTCTCCTTGTAAAACCTTTAACGACCTTCCAAGCATACCTTGCAACCCTAACCGGTGCATCACTCGCGAGAAGCATCTACCCCTCATGCTAATACGTAACACATGGTGCATACATATGGAATTTCAGTTCCCTTCGCTGTGGAGGAACGTTCAGGAACGATCACGGTTGTCGACGAAATCGAAAGGTTCGATCGGTCGATGTTCGACTTCGAGGCGGTCGTTACCGACGAGAGGGAGCTGATGTTGATCACCAACGTCTCGATCCACGTGGTGGACCCTAACGACGAGAGGGGCATTTTCACCAAGTGAGCGAGACCATTTATTTACTGACGATGTACACACTTTGGCGCTTTAACGAGCGCAAAGTGAAACCCGCGGGTCAAGATTGCTTTTGTTTCTCCTCGTAATTAGAGATTCGAGATCGATGTTAGAGATAACGAATCCTTCTCAACTTGTTCACCGGGTTTAATTTTCATCTGGATAATGTTTCGACGATGTAAATGAAAAGATAACACGATGGTACGTGGTGGGAAGGGGAGATACTCGTGAAAGCAGTCGTGACCGTGGTATACTTTAGTGTTGGGTGTTTAGAGAAGGAGGATAAACGATGTACTTTCTGGACAGTGTGGTCAGGTCAAACTGAATTGATCGCTCAAGGTTACTCTCTTGATTATGAAGCACGTCAGGTATAATTCCTACCTTTACGTCAATTTGGTGAGTGGAGAAAACAAACGTTCGAGAGGATAGTCTTTGAATGACCTTGACCGACCAATTGTATCTATTGTGGCACATTAGGAACTTGGATGCATCATCGTGGGTTTATAGGGTCCTGTAACGAGTGACAAGGGATTGCAAAATTGATCGAGCAGTAGCTGCGTTATTAAAATAGTCATCTATTGAAAGAATTTCAGTAAAAATATTTGCACAGACATTGAATTTTTTTGTTTTGTTTTCGATGTATTAAAGAATATTTAGTTTATTATTGATAACACGAGACAGATTCGGTTTTCGGAATCAAACGTAATTCAGATAGTAACTACACTTGCCCTCGAGCAAAATTAATATTCACCACTGTTCGAGTAATTACAAATGGTACTGTATATTGGTCGATGTGTCTCATTTTGTAAATTGTCCTTTGAATTTAATCAAATGCAAATTTCAATTTTAATTCAATCGATTCGCAATACAAATACGTTCGGTACGTCGAACGAGAGGGAGTAGAAATATTGTACGTACGACCCTCCTTCAAAGCGAAATAATCTACAATTCCATTTATTAAAATCTAACCTCAAATATGTCATCCGGCTGTCCGATTCCAACACAAACTATCCTTATCTTAAATAATATCGAAACGCCTGCACCATGGACACAGTATACATATTCATAGCAGTGAAAAGTACACGGATACTGAATAAATTGAAATTGGAATAAATTTAAAACAACTTTTTACCGTTCGTTTTTTATGTAAAAATCTGAGTTTCCGTTTATCATATAAATTGCTCTCAATTTTTGAGCTTCGTTGTCCTTAAATTCGTGTTAAGTTTACAAAAGATTCGCTTGTTTCGTCGTATTATAAACAAGTGAAACGACTGTTCCGAACAAAAAGTACTCGTTTGAATTTAAACATTTCAAAACAATATATATACACATTCATTTGTTTCTTTCGTTCTTAAAATCGTTTCGATCTTGTACAAATCTGAGCAATGAATTGTAATATTTATTATCTCCTCTACGAATAATTTTTCGCTATATCAAAACGGTACTAAAAACGTACCATAATAATCGAACGAAAACTGATTTCCAAAAAATAATAAATGTTACGGTTTATCGCTTAAATTTGCCAAAACACAAGGAAACTTGTATTTAACGATATCGTTAAACTACCCTGTCATTGGGTCACGGTAACAAGTTCCCATTAACCGTAACAAACATCGTAATAAAGACAAACGTCGAACACTCGCCACTGCACCGTCACGTGCTACCCATTACTTGCGAAAGGTAACGAGGATAAGAACCATCCCACCATGTTGCTCGTAATGGGAACGGGAGTGTCGATTTCGTTTCACGAGAATGACGGTAGTAAAACGAATCCTCGACGGAATTCAAGTTCGGCCAAGAGACGCGCGTGATTATTACAGGGTAATTGATACGTTGATTTCGCTCCGCGAGCTCGGGAGCAAACACGGCGAAAGGTCAGGAGTCAACGGCACCGGGGTCGGGGTTCTGTTTGCTTACCCGGAAACTCGATGGCTGTTGATTGCAGGGGAACGACCACCGCTCCTCTGGTCTTCCACGCCAAGGAGAACGTCCCTGGCACGTACATTGGGCAAGTGCTCCCACAGAATAACACCGGCACCACCGCCACCGGCGCTCGGTTTTTTATCGTCAATCAACAAGATGTCCCCGACATCTCTATCAACGAGGACGGCGCCCTGTATGCACCGCAAGGTCTCGATCGCGAGACCAGACAGAACTATAGCATCACCGTAATTGCCGAGAGTCTTCGCGGTGTTGGAGTTTTCCAAGTAAGTTCTCCATTGGTAATTAAGCCGCGTCGAAGCGCGGTAACCGTCTCGTGGAATGGTACGGGGGCTCGGGTGGGGGAAACGGGGGCGTGGCTGTGCGCGATCGGGTGCGACGAACTCGTTAAACGGGGGAATTTCTTTTCCGGGTTCAAAGAGGGCGGGGAATTGATTGAGTCCGTTTCCTTTCAAGAACGGGAGGGATGATAATGTACTTTGGCTACCCGTATCGGAGAACACAGTCGCCTGGGATGGAGAAAAGTGGACGATGAAATTATTTGACAAGTTCGAGCGATTTGTTTTGTGCGGTTGTCGCGGGAAGTTAATCGGTCCACTTAAAGAGTTATCTTCGCGTTGAAAGGGTATAGTGGTAGGTTTTTTTTTTTTATTGGAAGATCGTTCGAAGGCTCGAATGTAATTTAAAACGGGTTCGTTGAAAAAATGGTAGGAATAACTTGTTCTTGAAAAATAAATATAGTATACGGGTCAAGAGATTGCATCTGATGTTATGGCAGGTTCTATTGGTTTAGAAGAAAGTATTGTGTATATATAGATTCGGAAGATTGTTCGGAGGCTTAAAAGTAATTTAAAACGGGTTCGTTGAAAAAATTGTAGGAATAACTTGTTCTTGAAAAATAAATATAGTATACGGGTCAAGAGATTGCATCTGATGTTATGGTAGGTTCTACTGATTTAGAGGAAAATATTGTGTATATATAGATTCCTCAATGTGTAATATTGGTCGTAACTCCAGATGCAATTTTCTTGATCGCGTACTATACATTGATTTTGTTTTATTCGATCAAAAGACGATATTTTATTTTAAAAACCTTTTTATTCTAAAGATTTGAAATATCCCTTTCTTTTGGAAACTAACGTACTTATCTTTCAAAAAGAACTCAGAAAAAAAAAGATCGAAAATATTAACGTTAAAAAATTCGTAATGAAGCTATTACACCTCCCCAATTGACAATCGTTCAGTTATTCTATATGGAAGTGTAGAATCTATAAAAATGTTCATTTACAAGGTATACGTGTATCACTTCTGTAAAAGAAACTAAAAGCTCGTATAAACTCTTTTCCTAAATTTGTGCTTTCAGACATCTTAGAAACTTTCACGATACGGTAATACCACGATCGGAAGTAAACAAACCAGTTATGTTTGCGTTCCTTTTTGTATTTCTCGAGTACGACGAAAGTTTGGTAAGCAATCACTTGGATATTAAACTCGAAGAAGAGCGGTGAGGGGAAAGGTTCCGTTGACAGGCTGGATAGTTAATGCGATATGGATTCGAATACTGGTTCGGTAAACTGCGTGGGTTTTGTCCCCCTATAAATCTTGGCAAATTTGTGGAGCAGTTGACAATAAAAGACACAAATTCTTTCTATAAGAATGCATACCATTTCTTACGTACGAAAATACGGTATTGGACTACTGCTTTTATCCCCATCAATTCTTTCTCTGATCTCACTGCAGATTGGTTCATCCATCATATCGGAGCCACAAGTGTGTATTCTAAATCCGACACGAGAATTTGATGTATATACTTCAATCTGCATAACTGAATTCTAAATTAACTACGCGTTAGTTTTCCTTACGATGATTTAAGGAGGTTGGTTTCGATACAAGGGAAAACACTCACATCTCCAGGAAAATTGCAATATTTTATCAAATTTATCTCTTTTCAGTCAGCGTACGATTTTAATTGTATTTTTACAGATTTCAGTCTGGAAATTAACAAAGCATTTCTCTTAAAGGTTTATGTTTGCAATTTTTATTCAGAATATTGAATAAGAATATCAATTCAAGTTCTCAAAGACAAAAAATTGTAGAGGAAGCGAGATGAAAGAGTGAGAATCAATGAATTTATGCATTATTTCAGGTAACCGTCATTGTCATTGATGAAAACGATCATCCACCGATGTTCACCTCGTCCTTATACGAGGGTCGAATCCTCGAGAACAGTCCACCAGGCACGAAGGTGAACCTATCCAATCCTATCGCAGCTACGGATAAAGACGAAGGCATCAATCAGAACTTTGTCTTCAGTCTTCATGGTGCAGGTAGCGAGCTCTTCAGAATCCACCCAACGACTGGTTTGATATATTTCGAAGGAATCGATGATCGTACCCTGGACAGAGAAGCGAAGGCAAACTATAGCTTTAAACTTGTTGCTAAAGACAGTGGTGAGTTGTTCCTTTCTTGTTAACATCGACGACGAAACTTTCGAGTCAAGTTCTCTTAAGAATAGACGAAAGTTCTGCTCAGATGTATCTAGCTGTCTTACTGTCTACGAAACTGCACAGTTGCAAACTTTCGTTGTGTACATTACTGAAATAATGTTGTCTAGTAAAACATGTCTACCATACTGTTCTCCATTTTAGATTTCCAAATATCGTAGTACGATAATACACATACTTCTCTTATCGTACGACACGGGAATATGATTGTTAGAACAGAGCTCTATTTATTGAACGATTTCTATCATTTCTAAATATCCCAATTTGGCGTAAAATGTACTATATACCAAGTTTTCAATCAGACGCGTACCCTGAAAACAAATTTTTTACTCGATTTTGAAAATGTCGATTTACAATTAAATTTGAGTCGAAAATACGTTCCCCTTTAAGTGATAAAAAATATCCTAAAAATCATCACCCAAGCAATAAGCCAACCGAGATGTACAGATTGTATACCCGAAGACTTTTTCGTTACTTTCGTCAAATTTGTTCACAATTTACGCTTTCATAGGTGGTCTAACGTCAGAGTCAGAGTTAAGGATAGTAGTGATCGACGAGAACGACAACCCTCCCACCTTCATCAGAATGATCGTCCTGCCGGATCAGGGTGTTCACGTTTCGAACGAGCCAGACGTCGAAGCTCCCTTGGAGAGGAACGACGTTCACGATACAGGCGATCCTCCTGCCGGAAATCAACGTTCCAGTAATCGTCGTTCGCCTCTTCTCCTTGTTCCGGAAAACGCGACGATCGGGGCGCCGATAATACGGCTGCTCGCCGAGGACAAAGACGAGGGAACGAACGCCGCGATAACGTACAGTCTGGGGAATGAGACGACATCCGGTGACGATGTTGGGTCGCTACGATTCGACACCACCAACCGTAGATACTTCCACCTCGATCCAAGGTCAGCGGAGATATCAATGGCTAGAGGTCTTCCAGCCGAGAGGAACATTCGTTTGTTCGTCGTGGCGAAGGATACGGGCGGTCTATCCGACAACATCACTATCAGGATCCACGTGGTGGACGTGAACGATCATCCGCCAATCTTCGACAAGTCCTGGTACACCTTCGACGTCCCTGAGGGCACTTACGGTGGCTATGCTATCGGTACGGTCCGTGCCGTGGATTCTGACTTCGGGATGAACGCAAACGTCAGCTACGAGCTAACATCCGACAACGAGGACCTGAAGAATCCCGAGAACGCTATGAGGATGTTCGACGTGGCACTCCACGAGGGTATAATCAGAGTCAGCGGAGTCCTCGATAGGGAGGGTGTGAGCGCTCATCGTCTACTCGTCACGGCTCGAGACAATGGTTCACCGCGACTGAGCTCCACCGTAGAGATAGAGGTGAACGTGTTGGACGTGAACGACAACCCACCGATGTTCTACGGATACGACGAGACCGAGACCAACGACTTGGGTGACGTTATTCCTGTCTACCACGCGTCTATTTTCGAGAACAGTTCAACGGGTAGCCATGTGGTGAAAGTGTACGCCAACGACACGGATTTCACCGGAAATGGTAACGGTCTCATCCTTTTCGATCTGAGCCATCAAGGAGAACCCGACAAACAGTACTTCGCCATAGACAGCAAAGAAGGTCTCGTGACGACTATCGGTAACCTGGACTACGAGACTCGACAGAGTCATCGTCTTCTGATCACTGCTAGCGATCTGGGCTCACCCGTGAGCCTCACGTCTACCGCTATGGTAGTGGTCACGGTGTTGGATGTGGACGATGACCAGGACGAGACCGAGAACGAAGTGCAGAGAACCCCTACCTTTCGACATCGGTACTACGAGGTGGAAGTCGAAGAGAACGTTCCCGTACCCATCGAGGTCGCTCAGTTGGACCTGGTCGATGGTCACCAGAGCGATTACATTAGGTTCAGTGTCGTGGATGACGATACGGACGCCAGAGAGCACTTCTCGATCGACTCGAAGAACGGATCGTTGTATCTGATGACGGACGTGGACAGAGAGGTGAACGATCGATACGAGGCCAAGGTCAGGGTCGACAGAGTGAAGATTGGTCGCGGGATGCCCGTGATGATTTACCCGGTTGTCGGTGAAAGGCTGAATGATCTAGCCCCGAACGAGGCCAGGGTCGTCGTCAGGGTGAAGGATGTTAACGACAATGCGCCCAGATTCAAGTCAAAGGGTCGACCCATCCTCGCCGCGGTACCCACCACTGCCCATTATGGCTATGAGGTCGTCAAAGTAGAGGTATGTGTGCAAGGGTGCATTCAGTGTGGCGTTAGACTGTGTGTGCCAGAGGCCTCCGAGTAACCCAGGTTTAATTGATTTCGGTTCTCGTGTCGCCTCTTATGTTTTTTCCATCCCTTTCATCGTTACATCAGAAACCCTGGCTTTCTTACCCATTTTCTTTTCCCTCGTTTTTTTTTCTTTTTCTTTTTTTTTCTCGATCCCCCGTCGCCCTTCTCGCATCGCTCATCCTTTCGCGCATGTGTGCACCGAAGCTCTGGAATGGGCTCTTTCCGACTCGAGTGATTTTTATACACTGCTGGCCAAAAGTCTCGGGACAAAAGTCTTGGGACGTTCGATGCTTTTAAGGAAATCACCCCTATGGGGTAGATTACGAATTTTAAACTATCGGGTTGTTCGGAAAGTCATTTCGTTTTCCAAAATGGAGAATATGTAATTTGATAAAATGTTTATACACTGTAAAAAAATCGTATTTTATTTTCACCAAAAAATACAAAATGACATACCGAACAATCCAATACTTTTGTAGTGTACCGTTACTTAATATGTGTGATGTTGGTCAGCTGGCAGAAGGATCGATTCAGCGATTGAATTAATTTCAATTATTCAGAAATGAATTTAAAATGGTAGTACTGTAGTAATTTCAGATCGTGGAGGTAGCAAAGATTCAATCGATCGCGATTTTATATGAATGGAATGGTATTGGAATAGAAAGATTTATATTACAGAGTATAAAGATTTATACTCCCGTTTTCGATGATAGGAAAAAATACCCGAAGGGATTATCATTTGTTCGTTAGGGGCGATATTTTTTCGAGACTACAGAGGGTTGTCGATATTTTTTTTTTAACGAGACTACACGTTTTTATCATTGTTGCGCAATAGTTGAAGTCGAAACCAATCCAACAATCTTTCCAGGGTAGAAAATTTATTGTAGCAAATGCTGAAAATGTTCATTTAGGACCGAGACTCGTATTATGTTTCGTATTTTCTCGTCGGCCACCAAATATCGCTCAAAGAACCATATGTCTGGCCACGAAATGTTGGAATTTGCCAGAGAGACCTCCTGCGGATCATGTGTCCAATTATACTTCAACAAGAGTTACGTCAAATATACTTACTATTAGTTCTTTTTGATGATTACAACCACACATAGAGAACGAGACCCAAGAACCATTGCATCTCGTTAATATAACTAAAAATAATCATCGCTTTAATTGTTTAATTTTCTCTCGGTGCAAAGTCTGTGGAAACTTTATTTTTATGAACTTCAAAGTGTCCTTTTAATCCTTAATATTGTAGGAATTATCGAATACTGGTGGTTATAAAATAAGGGTGAATAAAGTTCTAGGATGTACGTGTGTTGAATGAGGGAGTAGTAGGAACAAAACATTAACAAAGCACACAATTAATAACTACGCTGACTACACTATTCTTATTTTACGCGACACGACACACTTCGATAATTTTCCAAAAATGACTGCCCTTAAATACTCTTCTCTCGCACCTTATATCCTCACACGCATTCATTCTCTTTCATTCTAATCCTCAATCTCTCTCACTCCACGCATCTGGTCACGTTCGTTCAAAATTTTCCACTCTCGATCGCTCTTCTTTCACACTTCACTCTTCTATTCCAAACACTTCGGATTCTCTCCGGACCACGCACGATTTCATTCTTACGCATCGCCACAATATACTTGAGCCCACCTAAGCCACTGTGTCTAGAGAAACAGTATTCCATTGGACAATGTTAACGAGAATTTGTCGTAAGAAAATCGACAAAGATTTAGGGGAAAAAAGTGGCTCTGATTTGATTAATCGTCCACAGGCGGAAGATCTAGACGAGGGTGCAAACGCCGAGATCCGTTACCAAATTCTTGGCCGAGAAGACGCTCCGCGATTCGCCATTGACCCACTGAGCGGTCAAGTACGATCCGTGGCGAGTTTTGGCCGTGACGCTGGACGCGTTTTCGGCTTCGACGTCAAGGCCACCGACAGACGGGGTGCCGAGAATGGACGCAGTAGCATCGCCAACGTCTTTGTAAGTCCCCCTGTCGCACCATACCGTAATTTAACCGACCATCTTTAACGCGTTGACTGTCCACTCTCGAGTATCTAGGTCAGAATAGCTTGGACTCAGGAGTCCACCCAACGCACATCGGCTAGCGCCTTTTTGGTAAATTTGAAAGATTTATTTCAAACCGAAAACTGCATCAGTTCATGGTTGCATTTTATGGTATTGTTCGTGTCACGAGTCATTTCTCTCTCTTTTTCTACCGTTTAGTTAGTCCAATCCATGTAAAGTAACTACCGAATATAGTAGTTACTATATTCTATAAGAAATAATCTAAAATATGGAATATTCTATAGAAACGAGTATTGAAATATTAACGATTAATAAAAATGGATAAATTCTCTAATTTGTTTCCTGACTGGAGAGAATGTTATTTGATTTCGAACAGCTGGAGTTTCTTGCACTCTTGTCGGATAATTATATTCGTTAAATTCTGTTTAATAATAATTCAAGTAAATGTATAGTGTATTTAAATTTATACGAATTATACGAAACTTTATTTTTTATATAAATTTTTACCACATGTAGAGTAACTACTCAATATAGTAGTTACTATATTCTATAGAAATGATCTAGAATATAGAATATTCTACTGAATATAATAGTTACTATATTCTATAGAAACGAATATTGAAATAATAACGATTAATAAAAATGGATAAATTCTCTAATTTGTTTCCTGACTGGAGAGAATCTTATCTGATTTCGAACAGCTGGAGTTTCTTGCACTCTTGTCGGAGAATTATATTCGTTAAATTCTATTTAATAATAATTCAAGTAAATGTGTAGTGTATTTAAATTCACACGAATTATACGAAACGTTATTTTTTATATAAATTTGCAATTGGATTTATGAGTGAACAATTTAAATAAAAATTTGTTTTGTAAATTTTATTCAGTACACAAATTGCTCGTTATTCGTATTATAAATGAGAAGAGTCGTGACATGGTAAAGTTATTGGAAAATGTTTCCTAATATATGATTCTGTTGCTTGAATCCAGTACTATTGTTTGTCGAAAGGTGTACGTACTGGATGACCAGAAACAGGTCGTTATGGTCGTCGGTCGAAGACCCATGGACATAGAACCGCAACTCGAGAACATCACTGCGTGAGTATAATAGAACCCAAGTTAAATAGTTTGCACTTGTGACTGAATTGTTCGTGGTAGCTGAACTTAGTTCTAACGAGAGATTTATATTACCTGCAAGAATATGTTTCACGGAAAATATAGTGTTCTATACACTATATACTGACACGTTAAGTATGCAGAATCTACAGAAGGTAAATAAATCATACAATAACGGTCGAAAGTACGAGACGATCCAACTTAACGCTTGTACTTCTTGTGGCACGTACAGTGTAATTAGACGTACGGAGTATTTTTCTTATTAAAGAAAATTTCTCAAAAACTTGGTTCAGAGACAATCAAAAATGATTATTAATTTAATTTAGGGTACTACACAATGTGACGGGGTTGGACGTTCGAGTGAGAAAACTGGAGCCACATATTGAAAAGAATTTGATCGATACCACATCGTGAGTGACATTATACGATTTCACAAGTACGTATAAACAGTGAATGTTACAATAGAATAAATATTCTTCGCTTTCAGAACCGACGTGTATCTTTATGCTATCGATCCACATTTAAACGTCATGATAGACATGGATACTTTGCACAAGTAAGTGATCGAATGAAACGAATAATACGTAATCCTAAAACAACTTACTAATTATTAAAAGAATAGTACCCAGTTTAAATCACGGACAGTATTTAAATCGAATTTATTCTTAAGATAAAATTAGAATAAGAAATAAAAATGAAATACGTATAATAATTTCTTTGGTCTTCGATAATTAAATTAGAGAATTTTAATTTTTGAGTAATTGTATTAGATATGCGCTGTGAAAGTCGTAAGGTTTGGAAGAATAAATTGATCTCGCTGTTAATTAATCTATTCGTTTCTGTTTATCCAACGTGTCCTTTCAGCGTGTTTCATACAAAGAAGATGGAGATTAAGCGCGAGTTGGACGAGTACGATGTCCTAGACATCGCCGGAAGCGCTCCGCGTCGAGGTAATCAACGTTACCTGCTATCCACCCTTGAAGTGGGCGTCGTAGTGCTCGGATGTGTCGTCTTTGTGGGCGCCCTCGTCACAGCGCTCTGTGTTACGTGCGTTCGCCGGAATAAACGGTAGGAGATACCCGACTTTGCATGATCTGCATTACGTCTGATCTCTGCTTAACGACTCATCACGCTGACATACTAATTTTCGGGGTTTTCACGGAAGAAGTAACCGTAACCAGAGTGTAACTATCCGATAACTTTGAACAGTGAACGAAACCCTTTAACGTCAATATAAAAGTAAATTTTTTATGGTCACCGTAATAAGACGTCAACGCTATGATAGCGTCTTATGAGAAAATTAATTTCAGATAATAGTACTTGAAGTTGAAAGTAGTTGAAAGAAAAATACCATTTGGTATTACGTTGAAGTGTCTTTC
This sequence comes from Ptiloglossa arizonensis, assembly GCF_051014685.1. Lineage (NCBI taxonomy): Eukaryota > Metazoa > Arthropoda > Insecta > Hymenoptera > Colletidae > Ptiloglossa > Ptiloglossa arizonensis. The sequence continues at coordinate 7,883,918 of NC_135055.1, forward strand.
GTTCCACGTGAAATTGTTCTTTGTTATTTCTTGAAGTACTTTTGGAAGATTATAAATATATATATATCGCTTCGGAAAGGTATCTGAATTGAAAATCGAAAATTCGTACAACAAAGGTGTATAGATAATTTATATTTTCTATTGTGATAATCTAGAGCATACAGGATAGTAAATAGTCGAACAAAAAGTTTATTCCTTTTTAGGAGATAATGAAGCATACTTTTATAAAAGATCGATAAGTAAAAATTTGGAAAGTATAGTACGTTGTGAGAAGTAATAAAAAAAAATTAGCGTTTCATGAGAAACTAATTTCTTGTAAAAAGATTCCTGCTTTCTGTCGATATCTCGCTTTCCTATAACTTTTAATCAAATGCTTTGGATCACCCTGTACATAGGAATTTCTTCTCTGCATTAAACCAAAGAAAACGTTTTCAAATTTTTTCTCATTAAAGTTCACACGTTCTTCATGAGTGTAATCCTTAAACGATTAGATTCAGTTCGAAGTAATCCGTACAGTTCCTTCAAACTCTTTTCATTTCTTACTACATATTCGGTGTACTGTTGAATTTTGGACGAATAACGGACAAAATTTTCCAATTTGTTACAATTCCTTCAATAAAATAATTTTCGTTGAGAGTAATCTTTGCAAAACATTCTCTAATGAAATTTCACTCAGTTGAGGCATTTTGATAACCTCGCTCCAGTTAAGATAAGAATTAAAAATTTATTTTTACGTAATTAATCATATCGCGTCCTTTTCGATCGTACCGTCCATTGTGGGACACTTTACATAAAAATAATTTAATTCAACATGCCGTGTCATGTGAATGGATAACCATTCGTTCGAATTTTCATTTTTCTTCCATAAAAAAAAAAAAAAAATTCTTTCGAAGTAGAGAGAGAGCTCGAAAGAGGAAAGCCTCATTCGCACGCAAAACTAATACGAAAATCAGTTCACCCGTATCGCGCCACGAGACGTCCGTTCTAAACGGAGTTCCTGAATTTCACCCGTTAGTCGCAAACGTCGGCAGAAAGCAATGTTCTCGACGACCAGCCCGATTGGATTCGCATTGGCAGATCCAGCCGCGACTCTGCAGAAGCCGCCGCTTTTCCCGACCTTTGTCGATGGCCTTCACTACGACCCTGAGCCATTCTGCACCGACATGCCGAGGCGACAGAGCATCTGCGAGCACGGAGCCAACTGTGTTCGCTTTCACGCGTAAGTCCATCAATCGACTATTATTATTATTTTTCTTTTTTTTTTTTTTTTTTTAGTATTTCTTTTTTTCACGTTTACTTACAATTCGAGCGCGGAGAGACAGTACCGAGTGTTCGATCGAAACGGCAAATTTCTGTATCGATCGAGTAAATGTTTATTTAGTAAATTATAGAGCGAGAAAGGATTACGGTAAGGGGACGAAGAATAAGCAGTGGTAATAGAAAATTAGAATATACTCTTTGGAGAATCTAAAATTTTAAGTTTGAGAATTTTAAATTTAGAAATAATTTAATAATTTTGAACACGGTGGTGGTATTCTGTGAATAATATTGCACAGAATATGGATTCGTATAGTTTTTTAAAATGTATTCGTGACGTTGGTTGAAATTCTGTGCAACAGTACCTATGCATGCTCGTACGCTGCAAGTAGTATTGCCCGCCAATGGTCAGACGGTCTAGACGCTTTGACGATGATACACTCGGTTCTTATGAAATTTCTAGTTTTTTAATCTCCTTCGATTAATCTTTTTATTTTTTGACATATTACCTAAGGTGTGCAGCACTGCTCTAATTAATTCGAATCAGTTGGAACAAGTAGTGCCGTGTCATCGTCAATGTTTGCAAACACGAACTTAAGTAAAAATAACAAGTAATGGTCAGACGTGTCGTACTCGATTAAAATATTCAAAGTGAACGAATATTCTTCGTACGAAAAAAATGTTATTCCGTATTCACTCTTAATTTTTACACAAAGAATTATTCCCTTTTATCTATACAAGGTATCTCGCGATACAGCCGAAAAGAGGGCGATTCGCCATAAAACAAAAAAGGAACCAAGTGAAAAATGTAGAATAAAATTCTTCGTACGAGATTCCATCGTCGAGTTAATCAAATTCCATCGAATTTTACACAAATGGTGTCCACCTCGCGCGTATTCGAACTCGATTATCTCGGAAAGGAATCCTCCTGTAAAAAAAAAAAACGAAGAAATTTCATTCTACACATTTTTATTTAATTTTAAACGAGACAATCGTCCCTGTTATCTTCGATCGCACCACGAATATCGGACACGTCGTGTACACTTTCCTTAAAAAATGTCTCGAGTGTACGGGTTCTCCGTACTCGTGAAGGTAATTTTCGTCCATCGGTTGAACGCATGAAAATCGAAACGAACGCGTCGAAAATATCGACGAGCGATAAATTCCACGAGGAATTTACGAGCGCGACCTTCCACGCGGAGCATTTTCCGCTTGGTCCCGTATCTGGAAATATCAACCACGAGCAAACTACGCAGCCGAAGTAGCCGAGGAATTAAATAAAATCGCGACCGAGGGGAATGCATTTATTACGAAAGCATTCCCTAACGTGGCCCCAATATAACAAAAATCTTGTATCAGGGAATTTCCATATCTTTTCGCGACGTCGATGCTAGCGAGTCGTGGGTGGTTTGCAGGACGGGAGGTAGTAGTAAGCACGCCGGGAGGACGACAGGGACCCCGAAAGGCCTGGAGGCATCCGCGACGTCCTTGCATTCCAGCGGTCAGGATTCTGGGATCGTGGCGCGCGCCTCCTGCCACTGCAGTCACTCGTCGAGCCCCTCCAGCGGCGAGAGCAGCAAGTAAGTCGAATTACTTACGGAGCTATTCGTGCTATCTAAATTGAAAAGAGTTCGGTGCCAGATCGATCGGCCATTTTCCCTTGCGACTGAACGAGCGCGGGAGATTCTCGTCGGGTTGATCAGGGACGAGAACATCCGAGACTCGAAGTTAGCGAGATTTCGGGACGTACGAGAATCTCGGTTCTCTGTGAGCGACAAGATTCATTCATCGAACGAGCACAGACTCGTTATTTTATACAACAATGGAAACTTAACCAGCCACTTTTTCTCGGTCCTTCCGAGATTCACGGTTGTTTCGAAAATCTCGAACGTATATCAGATTCTCAGTTATTTCGAATATTCTGCTTATCTAGCTTCTTTTAAGCTGTTCTTGTGAGAACTATTTTTCCTCGTTTCGTCTGAGATTCTCGGTTGTTTCGAAAATCTCGAACGTATATTAGATTCTCAGTTATTTCGAATATTCTGCTTATCTAGCTTCTTTTAAGCTGTTCTTGAGAGAACTTTTTCGAGATGTTTTTTCGTGCAAACTCATTTTTCATGCAACACTATTCTGCAGACGCTTAATTTATCGAGATTCCGAGACTCGAAGCTCTCGAGATTTCGGGACGTACGAGAATCTCGGTTCTCTGTGCGCGACGAGATGTATTATTCATCGAACGAGCACAGACTTGTCATTTTATGTAACGATAGAAACCTAACCAGTCACTTTTTCCGGGAATCTCAACCGAAATCTCGTTTCTTCCAAGATTCTCGGTTGTTTCGAGTCTTCCGCTTACCTCGCTTCTTTTAAGTAGTTCTTGCGAGAACCCTTCCCAGATGTTTTTTCATCCATATTTTTCATGCAACACTAGGCTGCAGACGATTAATCCATCGATTTACACAAAACTTGGGTCTTTTATTTCAGAAGTTTCAGGGACTCCATCCACGACTCCCTTATAATTATTCGCTTCTTTGTCATTAAAAAAATTCTGCAACGACTGTGTTGATACCTAACGAAAGAAATGCGTATCCCTGGTTACAATATTTCCATTCTGTTTTCTGCACTCAAATTTTTGTCTTTGTTTTTTGTTTGTTAACAGTGGGTACGAGGACTCTCTGAAATCGCTGCAACGTCGAGAAAGGGGAAACGATATCTCGCGTGGAAGTCACGATACGTCGAGTGTCGTCGGCAGACGGGCACATCAGGCTACATCCAGGAGACGGCAGCGTTTCAACTCCTTTTCGAACATGGAGTCCGTTTACTCCCAGGAGATGACGATGCAGAGGGAGCAACGTTGCTGCGTCGGGACCGAGAAGAGACGAAAGAACGAGGGGCTCACGCGCGAGCATCGACGCGCGCATTCCGAAGCGGAAAACAATATCACCGAGACGGTGATACACGAGCACCCGGGAACCGAGATCTCATTGTCGAGTTCATTGCAAAATACGTCGAGCCTTCATGGTGAGTTCCTCGAATGGTTTTCAGATGTAGAGGAACACTGAGATATCGAACAAAAAAATATCTCGATAATTACCATCGAAGGAACATCGCGAACCATCCGGTGTCGATTTTCATGAAACTTTGCACGAATGTCCATTAGCCTATACAACTATTAAACTACAGAAGATATTGAAAATATTTCAAATAAGAGTATCATTTCCGGAGGTCTGTAAATTCCTAGGAAAAGAATTCGAACATTCTTGTCGTGTCAGTAGGAAGAACTGCATAAATTCTTTTCTCGAATATTTATAATCGAAACGTGGTACAATTTTGTCGTTTGTAAGATTTCTTGGATATCTTTTGTAATTCAAGAATTGTACCGGCGCGAATAAAGCGAATAACAAATGAAGTGAATGGTTTTGATGTAAGGGGTGGTTTCTCCTTTAATGTTGATAACTGTTTGTGGAAAGTTTCAAAAAATTCCACACCTTCAGATGATCGTATTTCCTTATCAATGATAGCTTTCTTGTACGAAGTTTTGGCTCGTGTAACGCCAAAAAATTCGAAAAAATTCATTATTCTGTAATTTAGGCTTGGATTAAATTGCAGAGGCAGTTCTTTAGCTGTGCAATTTTTAGAGCGGTCAGAATTAGATCTCCTCCAATGAATCAACGTTTTTAATCATTTACTCTGTATCGATGTATACTCAACGTATGACATATGACACTCCGTTTCACAGGTGCAACGAGAAGCAGCCACATGCTGTATTAAGGATAGCGAGACCTAGCTGGAGGGAGAACTTCCGAGGAGGAGCAAGATAATAGTCCTCCTGGCCATGAGTTTTCTTATTGTCCATAGCATTCCCTGTACAAGGTACGTGGCTATGGCCACGTTGTCTAAGGATTGTCCCTTCTTGCACGTTGTTTCCAGTGTAACGAGTGATAAGATTAATTCCCTTCAATCATCCACGTTTCACTGTGAGAATAGTTTTTCAGCTCTGCTGGTTTTGTTCCTGTCTCAGCGCATACCTTTCGTTCTTTGACGCGCATAGAATGATTGAAACGTGGATGAATGAAATTCGAAGACGAAGATGCACGAAAGCAAGGTAAGAAACCATGTCCAAGTCTGTGTAGAAATTATGAAGTATATTTTTTGTTTCGAAAGTTGATCGAAAAAATTCAGTATTCTGTAAAACGCTTCGGTTAAATTGCAGAAGCTTCTTTCGAAAGTTATTTCGAAATCGACTCTAAATACCCTCGGTGATTGTCTCAGTGTTATGTTTTACATTTTACAAGCAGACGTAACAGTGTAAACTGATACATTTTATTTGTAGAATAATCTTTTTTTCGTTGCTCGTAACATCTACCGATCGCTTGTTCGTGAGACGGTGTAAACTTTAGTTGAAAATCATTTATCGTAAATATCACGTGCCTCGATACATCGACCTTGCTTTCGTGACCCGATCTAAATTCGATCGACGATTTGGAAATTTCACGCTGTGAATAAGAGGAGGTTTTCATACGACTGACGAGAGTGTTCTATTTTTAAGAAGTTACCAATAACATTGCGTGTCAAGACGCGAGGGGAACCAAGCACCAGGTGAGAACAACACGTTCACAATTCCGCGAGTTACTTTCTGTTTTATAGAAGGTGTCAGGACTGGGCAACTGGCGGTTCGGTAGCCATGCTTGACTACTGCGGCTAGTCCGAGTTACGCAGCTCTGAAAGGTATAGTTACGCAAAATGTGTCATCACGTTACCAAAGTACTCGTCATTAATTCGAAAGTCACTCATTCCTGTATATATACGCGAGAAACTTTATCGGTACTTTGAGAATCATTATTATTTTTATTCCTTTTTTCTTTTTTTTTTACGTCTTCTATTCGTTAACGCTACTATCCTTTCTTTTTTCTACGCAATCTGAATATTATTTATCGTGCAGGAATGTTCTTGCAACATGTAAATGTTTCGTGTACAGTGCGGTATACATTTTGCGTTGAAAGTTGTACGAATATCGTGTACTCGAGGGCTGTTGTCGATTTCTTTTCTTTTTCTTCGAGAAAAGTGTATAATTTTAACTGGAATAAACATACGTGAATTTTTATTGTCAATGAACTTCGTAAGTGAAAATTTTAATACCGAAAACATTGCATCGTAGTGGTAATATTAAAATTCTCAGATCGTATTATAAAATTCGAGTTATTTTCCAATGTATGCTATTACGTTGGAAAATACGTTCGGTGTAACAATTTAACGTTAGAGCATAAAACGTTTAAAATTCTAATGTAATGGATCTTGACACATTTCTTTACCTTTAAATAAATCGCAACGTGCTTCTCGAATACACAAATTCTCAAACGTTCGCTATCGCTCTCGATGAATATAATTAATATATTTAAAACCACTGTAAGAAAGTGTAACATATGTATGTAATAATGTATAATTTATACTGCGGTCCGAGAAGGCTCGATAAAAAGTAACTATATTAATAAATCGTTAATAAAGGCAATTTACCGTAAAACGATGTCTCCGCTGGAACTTTGAGTACCTCACTCCATTCTCTCCAGCCCCATCCTCTGGAGCTTTGATTTCTGGAGGACCGGGGGAATTATACTTTCCTTGATGACCGTACAATGTATATAAAATCAATAGTGGTCCACCAGCTACGAGAGAAACGAACCTTTTGCAATCAACGTTACGATTGCTAACAAACAAAGTGGCTTCGTTTCTTTTGGCCTGTGTTCCTCTCTCAACCGCTTCGACTCCATTCGCGACAGACCAGTGTAGCTGGATTTACGAGACAAACACGTGGAATTGCCATTTTTGACAATTAATTTACGAGCCGATAATTGTACGTGACTTCGTTGGAAGTATTCCTTTGGATACCTCGTTGAATCTCGGGACGATTTCTTGCGAGAAAAGTGTTCTTCGCGAAATTTAAACTTCGCGGTTTCAAAGTTCTTTTCACTGTCTCCATCTGTATTCACTCGACGGATAAATAAAATATTCGAGAAGAACTGTCTGTTGCGGACGAGTCGTTCTCTCGTCCGAGATCGTCAAAAGTTTCAGCCAATTAAACATCGAGCTACCAGTTGTTCCGGAAGCCTGCACTTTGGTAGGAAAAAGTGTTCCAAAGAAAACGAAACTTAATGCAAATATTTCCCTACAAATTTATAGACCTCCGGAATCACTACAACGAACTCTGTCTTTAACTCCAGTCTTTAAATCCAAGAAAAACAATATCGAAATTTTGTCTACCGATCTACAGGCCTTCAGAAATAGTACGAGTTTTATTTGAAATATTTTTCAGCCATTTTTGTAATTTGAGAATTACACAGGAACGAACAAAAAGGGCTCTGTTGAATAGAGCGATATCTCCTCTAAATTTACCAACTGGCAGCAACGAAATACAGGGTGGTTCTCAGGTTGGTCCGATGAACGTTCGTACAAGGTTTCATCAGTCAGCTTTGACAGTTGACCATGTTCCTCTGTGAGTGTTGTCCTTGACACGTTGAAGGTCACCCTTTCGTTGGCGCACCGTAATTCCCGATGGTGCTTCGGCGCCTCAGGAATCTCCGTCCCCGGTGATCAAATCAGCGTGGGTGTTTTAATTACGACCAAATGAATCGTACGAGGAGATTCCTGGTCCCTCCGGTGTCACCGATATATCGTCGATCGACGGTCCTTGAATCTATTACAACGCGAACGAACACGAACGAGTCGCGTTCTGGATCACGAGATTCCTCCAGAGTCTTTGCGAGCTGGTGACAGTGGCATTGAAATGGCGTTCGATTGGGTGAAAGGGATCTCGAGCTCCTCGATGAATCGCGAGCAATGGGGATGAAATGGTGACGAGGACGAAGAAGAATCGTCGAGGGTGGCTCTTGTGCGAACAAGAGCCATTTTGTATGAACAATCGCGAGTGCAAGGTGAATTACTGAGTCAGTTTAGAACAGGGTAGGATCTTCGAGTAAAACGATCTACGTAATAGCGCGTCTACCGGATTTTTACGACTGATTCTTTTTCAGAGAGAATTTCAAACTGTTAACCTTTTGCGCTCTTATTGGAATTTTTTTTGCATTCGAATTTTACTAATTTTTCTAATTTTTAAAATTTTCAAGGTAAATTTTATAACTCGAGGTGAAAGAAATGCTTTGTAATATATGCAGAGATGTAAGATCCAAATTCTTACTTTTGAGTTAGATCTTTCGAAGGTTTTCAGTTTCCGTGTAAAAGAACGAATCGAGCGCAAAGGATCAAAACTATTTAAATCGTCTAGTCAACTGTCGTTGGTTCACCGATTGGAAATATTTTTGAATTTGTGCAAAGTTTTATCCGAGTAATCACGTAAGATTGGGAATAGCTCTTTGTTGACACTGGTTCTTCGGGTCTTTTTCGACTCATTTTCAGAATATATTGTAGGAATTATTACTGATTATCGTGAAATAAAGATGAATAAAGTTTTTGGGTATACGTGTATCGAATGAGGTAGTAGGAATTTTAAAAGGAACGAAACATTAACAAAGCACACAAATTATTTATTTATTAACTATGTTGACTTATAATATTCTTAATGTCACGCAACACGACACGCTTCGATTATTTTCCAAGAAATGACTGATCTCGAACACTCTCCCTTTCGTTCTAATCCTTAACTTTTCTCACTCCATGCATCTGGTCACGTTCGTCCAAAATTCTCCAGTCCGGCACAATTCCTTTCATTCTCACGCGTTACCATAATATATTGTTCTCTATAGTTAACACTATTGTAACAGACGCAATTGGATGCTTCTACGTTTCTTCTGTAACTATATGTAAACTAAATTTGAGATGGTTGCCAATAATGCCTAGAATCGTCCTTTTAGGAAAAAAGATCACCTATTTAAAATTGAATATTATGTACAGTACGTGCTCGAGAAGATTGCATCTCAACTTCTAGCTGGTCCTATTCGTTCAAAAATCATCCCAAGCGTAAGGATGTGTGTATACCTAGAGCATACAGAATAGTAAATAGTCAAACAAAAGGTTTATTCTTTTTTAGGAGATGACGAAGCATACTTTTATAAAAGATCGATAAGTAAAAATTGGGAAAGTATAGTACGTCGTGAGAAGTGATAAAAAGAATTACTGTTTCATAAGAAACTAATTTCTTGTAAAAAGATTCCTACTTTCTGTCGATATCTCGCTTTCCTATAACTTTTAATCAAATGCTTTGGATCACCCTGTATGTAGGAATTTCTTCTCTGCGTTAATCCAAAGAAAACGTTTTCAAGTGAAAGATGATCCCTGAATGTACAGCACCCACCATAACTCCAGATGTATTCTTTTCGCGCGCGTATTATACAATCCTTTTTTTCAGAACCAAGAAAAATATCTCGTTCAGAATATTATCGAGACCTTTTATAAAAATTCGCGCTTAGATCAACGAATAAACTTTCAGTCTCTCGGTATCACAATTCTATTTCCTACCTATTTTCATATTTTTCGCCGCCATTAATTTATCGAGCGGAGTAACATCAATTCAGGCTTCGTACGGTACGGTGAAAACTGGTGGAAATTCGGTCACGTCATTGAACGCGATTTTCCATTGGCCATAGCGGTGATACGTACCGTGGAGGAACTCGACCAAACAAGGAAGTTAGGGTCGAAGATGGGGGTAGAAAAGATGGTGTCGCGGCGCAGAAAAGTAGCGTTACGGGGTCGTTGTGTGCAGTGTGTGCTAATTCTTCGGAAGGCCCTCGTGAGAGGCCGAATAAATCATCTGTAAATGGGTTAGGTTGTAATTGTTCCACCCACACATTGGGCAACCGTGTCGAAGGATGTCAGGGACGTTCGTCCATGAGAACCGCTGCAACTACATCGTGTAAAACACGTGTGTCGCGATCTCTATTAGAACGGGGCAATTTTCATAAACATCGAGATTTCCATTTACGTTTCATCAATTTTTCCCCGAAATTGGATTTTTAACGCGAAGGAGGATTGTTTCTCGAGAGTTCGTGGTTCTGTAACTCGTGACTCGTATTAAAAATCGTGAGATTCGATAACTGTGATAATATTCACGATAACGAGGGTGTGCAAAATTCTCGGTCGGTATTGAACTAATTATGCAAAATTTCGTAGTAAAAAATATTCCCATTTACTTACACGTAGTTTACGATCAATCGATGGCTACATTCTCCAGTTACTTTTCGCGAAACGATTGAACAATATTCTTATCGATGCTGTCAATAACAGTAAATTATTTTCTGGCGATTTACAAAACACGAATTGTTCCTGTCATCTTTCTTCGTTGTTTCGGACTTTTAAATCCATACCTAAATTCTTCATTCAATAGAAATCTTTGATTTTTGTTCTACACGTTTTCAAAACGAGAGAAATATTCCTCGAAAAAGGAGTACGGGTGAATAATAAAATCGAATCTCTTGCAATTCAACTGGAATTCGCTAAGAATCGTAATAATAGAATTCTTTCGTTGTATTTTCTTCACTCGTCGCGACAGATATCGAGAGAATAATTAATTCCTATTCTGGCGGATCGGACAGAGCCAATTTGTCGGGCGATTGATTCTTCACGATCGGGTTTAAACGTGCATTTTCCATAAAATTCTTCTCTACGCGATAATGTCGGTCCTGAGTCGAAGAAAGGAAACAAAAACCGAAAGTTCTCCACCGAGCGAAAAATCATAACCACGTGGCCCTAGTGGAGAAAAAAAGCACAATTCGGCGAGATTGTCGCGCTTCGGTTCGTAAATTACTTTTCGAAGGACAAATTATGATATTCTCGAGACGAATATCGTAATTCTCGAGACGAATATCATGATTCGAGGTGGTGACTGTGTAGGAAATTTGACGGTGGGCTCTGATTTATTCGTTGCGACGCAATGAAACTTCGAACGAGGGACACTTAAACGCTCGAGAACTTCTCAAGTCGATATTAAAAAAGGGTCCGGGCTTATAAATCCACGTATCTCCGTGGCTTTTCAACTTCGACGTACCAGGGTGAGTCTCTGTCTATAAAAAGTAAATAAAACATTTGTTTCTGCGAACTATTTTCGGAAGAAAAATATGAAATTGAATTGACTTTCGAAAGAGTGAAGATCATCGAAAAGGACTTTAGTTTGATGAGAAATATCTATTAAATTGTGACAAAGTATCGGTATATTTAAATGATTGGTTGGAAGATAGTAACGTGATAAATTTTGAAATTCAACGTACCAGGGTGAATCACTATGGATAAAGAATAAACAAAACTTTATTTCTGCAAACTATTTTGGAAAAAAAAATGAAATCAAGTTTCGAAAGGTAAAGATAATCTAAAAGGACTTTAGTTTGATGCGAAATATCTATTAAATTGTGATAAAGTATCGGTATATTTAAATTATTGGTTGGAAGAATGTAACGTGATAAATTTGATTGTGTTCGAGGCAAAGTTTCATGGGTTAGCGAGCAGGTATATCAACGCGTGGCGTAACGCGCAGGCGCGTATAGGGAAGCCTTGAGTCCAGACCCCGAATCGGGGCCGCGTGAGCTCTGGGTAAACACGATCGTCAGTCGTAGAGGACACGTCTTGTAGATACCTGGCATTGCTAACCGTGAGTACAATATTAGCGTATAAAGTTGTTGCGAAGTATATTCTTATGAAACAGGAGAACATTTGTTAATTATATAGTAGATTACGTACACTACACTGTACTATACAGTATATACCATAGTACAGTATATAGTACATCAGGAATTGAAATTGCAAGAATTGTTAATATTTCTCTACGTTTTCCATATTGTATTTTTCGTTCGTTATACGCAATATTTTGCTACCTCTTCTACAAATCTATTTCGAGAGCATATATATCGTGCAAAGGATCGACAGATATGGTATAATCGTTAGTGTCTCCAAGAATTGTTCCTTAACCAAACGTCGAAATTGTTCGAATGCTCCAAGTAAACGCTTCTCTCGGTGTACCGATACGCAATATCTCCAATTAAACAGTGTGTAAAGTGGTGCCAGGGTGCATAGCTAAAGATTACCATCGCACGCTGCTCATCACAGCAGTGTCCGATAACAATCGATATCTTGCTCCTGCGATATTGGTCCGAGCACCTCATTACGCGCACAGATAACAAGCTTGCGTCCCATGGTTGATGCACCGAATGTATGCAAGGGGTTGTGTTAGCTGCATTCGACGTAGCCAGTTAGGTTCGTTGGTGATATACGCCTCGTGGTGTCGATTGCTCTGTTCTGGGTCGCGAGGATTGCGTTTAGGATACAGTCATAATACAAGAGCGATTGTTAGACTTCCAATCTTGAAATATATATTGTACTAAACTCAGTGTAGGAGCTTTCGTACTTCGTTGAACTCTAACTTGCGGATTTGTCTAATGATCTTTATAATTTCAGTATTAATTAACTCGTGGTTATATATATAACCTTGAATGAACTAGAAAGATAAAATTACCATTTATGATTGTGTTTAACAAGAGCTTTCTGTATTTTCCATGTACACCCAAGACACCAATTGACTGGTACTAAGAACTGCGAGACAACTCGACTGGAAGTGGTGTTCCTGTCGCCACGAAGGATTCATCATGGCTTAAATGGTATCATTTATGGGTTGAATCGAAGAGGTTGAAACAGTTGACTGATTTAAAATCCCTTTGCAGTGTTAGGATTCACACAATGCACAATCTCTAGTCCTCTAGCTGACGGTTGGAGGACTTTTGCCTTATAGCTCCTTGCAATAGATTCGTTTGCACGAATGTTGCAGAATATGTACTTGTTGTATAAACAGCAGCCATTTGGAAAGTTAGACTTATCAATTTTATACATCGATAATTTACTAGATAAGTCGATTGATTAGAACATTCGTCTTTCAGTTCAGCAGACCACTCTGCCCGCTCCTCTTTTCCTAGTATAATGGTCTCATGATTGACACAATTTTTATTACATTAATTTCCGCATTAGTAACAAAATCTTCATCTGTATTATTTTTCATTCAGCTCGTGGTAACCACCGAATTTCATAATATCGAAACTTTTACATTTCTGCCGATGAAAATGAGTCCAAACACGACCTTGGTTCGACTACCTTTGATTATTCACAGTCGAAACATTTTCAAAAACGATTCAAATATGTTACAATTAATAATCACGGACTCATTTTTGCGTAGAAAATCATCGCGCCGATGGAATGATAATACTTTCATAAAAATAGAACAAAGTACATAAAAATCTTTTCTTCCTCGAATGGTACACAAGTCAGTCAACTTTCCCTCCAAGAAAGAGTCTCTTAGATTTCGTTTCTAACCTAACTTTTTAATTTTTTCTCTTGTTCGAACACAGTAATTCCTAAACAACATTACACCTCCCAAATTACTCTTTCGCGAATAATAGATTGCTCAAATCCATTCGATACACCTAACCTTAAAACGTTCTTTCGTTTTTCTGTATTTAAAGTTTTCGGGTAAAAAGTCTCTCGATCGTACAAAACTCACGTTTTTAATTTCATAATCCAGTCGCATCTATTATAATAGCTTCAATTACAAAAAAAAAAATACAATATATGACAAGATCGCGATGGGTCAAGGAAGACCCAAAGAACGCGTCAACCAAGATCGAAGCTAGCAAACAATCGAAAGTAGAGCCCTTCGTGTTAAACCTAACCTAATAGATTGTTCGATAAGTTTCGTCGTTTGATAAGAAATGGTCCTATCAGATTCGTCGTTGTATATTTGAAAAGATAGTACAACCGTTCGACGAACATGCGTGAAGTTTCACGTAGATCTCTCGACGTACAATTTACAGTCCTTCGAAGTTTAAGTGTCATACCATATATTTTTACAATGAAAAACACCGAAGAAACTTATCGAACGGTCCGATAAGTTTCGAAATTGGAGAAATTTCTTCCCGGAATGAAACGGAGGGTTTCATAGCGACTAACACGACGGTTAGGGGCGTCAGTGGTACGTCCGATCTACTCGCGGTTGATATTTTCCGAAAATGAGTTTTAGTCACTCGATCGGGCGACCGAAACGAATCGAATTACCGCGCGGTTAATAGGATCGCGACGAGGTGTCGACTAGCTTAAAAGGAGGACGATTAACAGGCGACCTTGACCCAACGACGTGATCCCTCTGGATTCCTGGAGACTGATATTGGTGAGGGATTGCACTTTCGCGCAAAATGGTGGAACAGGGGAGAGAGTGTCGCGCGGGAGGGGGACGTGGGGCTGATGGAAAAGTCGGAAGCTTGCCCTTGCTCCCGTCACGGAATAAGTAGCTAATATTTCACCGGAGTATTCGAATAACGCTTGGGAAGACGGCATCTTGCAAACCAAGACGATGTCGTCGAACACGTGCCGCTTGAAGGAGGTTGCAACCTTCAATTTGATCTCGAAGACGCTCGAAATCCTCCGCGGCTTAATATCGTCGTTCCTTCTTGGTTCGAGGATCGACTCGAACTTGGAGCTGAAGAGCTCGCTGAATTTTTTCTTTCTTTTTTTTTTATCGAGCCACCGTTTTTCCGCACCATCGATCTCTCGAAGACAAGCCGGGAATTGATTTCACAACCGCCATTGGATCACTCTCGGTTAATCGTCGATCGACGATACGTCGACTGTTGAAGAAACAGTGGAGTATGGATCGTGTGTACCATTTGTAATTGAATCGTTTTTAAATTAAATAACATCGGTTTTTTTCGATAGTAGAGCAATATAAAGAGTTGGATTGTTTTATCGAATCTATCGCGGAGAGGGGACTGAGTAATAGGATTCTGTGGAGGAATTTCAGGCATTCGGTTAGGTTAACGATAGTACATCTCTCCGATGATAATTGTGAATTATATTTAAGTACGAAACTCCCACTCTACGATCCACACTTCGAGAGTTTCTTACACGTAGCAAAGCTTCTTTCTTCGACTGTCTCGTTCGTCCCTTTCAAACTCTAAAATCTAGATCCTAGAAACTTCAGACCGGTTTCCAATGATCTGATAGGTTGCTCTATAAGTTTTGTCGTTCGATAAGAAATTGGAGCTGTTAGGTTCGTCGTTTTATTTTTCTAAAGATAAATTACTGTTTGATGAACATGTGTCAAGTTTCAGGTAGATCTGTCGACTGATTCGTGTATTGTTGAAGTGTCATAGTAAGTTTTTACATTGGACAAAACGACAAGACTTATCGAACAACCTAGTACGAACACTCTCGAAACCGATATCCAATTGTAAATTATAAACATCTGCTCGATGTTGTTCGTTTTGTCTCAAACACTCTTCATTTATATTTAGTTGTATCGATATTTATCTTATAGCTATAATACTGTACACAAGGGGACTGAAGCATAACAAGGTTCTTCTTGAAAGTTAGAAATCGTGAAAATAAAATAATCTTCAAGTTAGAAAACTATTCTTAATAAGGGTTCTAAGGATATCTTCATCATCATTGTTCTTACGAGAGAAGGCTTACTAAGTCCATTGAACAAAATGATGATGTTCTAATGTACAAAACGATTCAACCTACATATCTTTTTAATTATTAACAACCACTCAGGACTATTTGTCCTTTTATTCAATAAAAAAAATATACTATAGTATTGTACCTTATTCAGTATAGTACTAGTTGCTCAATAAGTTTTGTATACATTATACATTCATCAATGTTCCATATCTGTTATATGTAAACAATTAGGTTTATATTCTCTCTGCAAGACGAACTGGAGTCTATGCATTAGTATACGAGAAAGTAAAGAAAATTTTGCAACAGCTGTATTATCTTAAACACGTGTCCTAAAGTGAGGCATTGTTTGAAAATTGTTCACTCGAAGTTAGGCCTTCTTAGGGTTCCAGTTCACCTTTCTGCTCCAATTCTGATTTGAAAGTTACCGATCATTCGATAAATAGTGTTTGAATCAACAGATAGTTATTTCAAACGTTTTCTACCTGAAAATTTAGTTTCTTTGAATTTTTAACTTAAAATTTTTCATTTAGTGCAGTGTATTCCAAAATGGCGAGCACGATCTTTGATATAACATTTCTCTCTTTGTTAATGCATCGATCATCGGTGTTTAAAATTGCAGAAATATATTTTCCTTTGTTTCCTCTCGTTTGTCTCGAGTGCAGAAATTTCGTAATTTTTGTTTCCAGTAAAGAAAAGATTAATTCTTCTCCAATTTCGTATCTGGTACAGTCTATTCTCGGGTTTCGATACGAAACGAATAATACTAAAAGGACCATGATATGGAAATTGTGTTAAAACGTTGGTAAGATGGCCATGCAATCGAGAATTGTTTACAGCTGCTAATAACTTTGAAGGACACTCTATTTCCACAGCTGTGTACTCCGATGTTACCAGATTCCAGCAAAATTTTTATAACAAGCTCAGAAACCAGGACAATGGTCACCTATTATGGGTGGTTCTCAAATTGGTATCGTTTTAACAAGTATTTGCAACTTATTCTTTGTCATAATATTAAAATCATAATTTTCGTACGCGTACTGTTGTTTATTGCAAAAAATGATGTTTTCGGCACTTTCGGTGATGATCGAGGTCGCTTCAAGGTTTCTCGATTCGATAAATGTTCACGGATACGAACGTAACACGATTTATGTTTTCGAAATGTTTTCCACAGAGAGAAAGGAAGCATTCTATTCGCGAAACACGGTATGACAGCTGGTCAGACTATTACCAAAATCACTATGTTTGTCATAACTCGTAGTGACGATAAAATATTTGAACCTTTGTTATACGAATGCTCTGTTATCCGAACAGACAATGTCTCTGTATACCATTTATATAATTGAATCGATTTTAAATTAATTAATCGGTATTATTTGACAGTAGAGTATTGCAAAAAATTAGATTATTTTATTGAATCGGTTACCCTGATATTTGCACGAATCTCGATCGCAATTAACGAGGTCGTACTGTAAATGTTTTCAAAATTTTAGAAACATTTAGTGTAATTTTAAATTTATATCACTTCGAAGTGCACAACAAGTGTGGAATTATTTGTCATTGTAAAATTTAATTTAGTTGTTGGATGATTAAATTTATTATTTTCCTCGTAATCGTATCGTTAAAGAAACACTGGATTTTAATGAAAATTGCATTGAGTTTATTTTCAGTAACGAGAGGGAAACACTTTTTTAAGGTTAATTTGACTGGTGCAAAATTCAATTTATGAACAATCTTCCGTGTCTTCGTATTATTGAAACAAAACTTGGTCTTAATGGAAGCCACGTAGAGTTTTTCCGTAATAATAGAAAAAGGAGAGCGATTTTCATAAATTTAATTTTGCATCTCTACTATAACACGCATGCAAGCCTAAAATTACATCAACTTTATCAAAAATTTCGATTCGATTGTGTTAATTTTATTTATTCCATTTCAAGAACTTTCGAAGTGATAATTTCGTGTGCACTGTGTTTAGCTGTAAACTATCTTCTTGAAACATTATTCTTTAACGATTAAGATTAATTTTCACCCTAACGATTTAGCATGCGTAACGGTGGCATTAAAGTGACAGAAGAAGATTTATACATTGAAAAATAAAAAATTGCACGGTATTGCGAAACATTATTGGAATTAAACATGTCCTCGTTAAGAATCTTCAAAAGGATTTTAGACGTTCGAAAACCTACCTTTTACCTGGTTCGGGGCATAAAAAGACTGTAATTTCACACAGTTAAATATCATTAAAAACTTACAGACTTTAGCAGTAAGTGAGACATCTGGAAAGGAATAGCAAATCATTTCCGACAATACTGAAGATACAAAGGGGGTACTTCATTAAAATAAATTGCCAAATCTTTAGTCGACTCCGGTAATTTATTACAGGAAAACTTTTCCAGTCATCTTCCGTACGGTATTGTTTGTTAGAAATCTCAAATAAAATAAAACAACAAATAGATCCTTGGAAAGAAGAAAGAACTAATTCGAAAAACTACCAAAGATAAGGGTCTTATCACTCTTACAGGTATAAAAATTAAAATAAATTTATTTATTTTAGTCTTTAATCGACTCGGGTAATTTATTAAAGTAAAACATTTTTCATTCCTTTTTGCATAATATTATTCGTTAAAAATCTCAAACAAAATAAACGACGAATAGATCCTTAAAAAGAAGAAGGTACTAATTGGAAAAATGACCAGAGATCGAACAAGGGACTTGTCATTCTCGTAAGTATAAAAATTGAAATAGAAATCAAATAAATTGCTAAATTCTTTTGCATTCTTTTTTGCACAATATTATTCGTTAAAAATCTGAGACAAAATAAACGACAAATAGATTCTTAAAAAGAGAAATGTACTAATTCGAAAAAATCGAATAACAAAGAACTTGTCATTATTCTAAATATAAAGATGATTGAAAATAGTCTCAGAGTAGGTAGAATAAAAGTACTTTACCGTATTCTAACCGTACGACGCATGCTACTTCGACCACGGGGCAACATTATCGGATATATAAATTAATGAACAA
Source organism: Ptiloglossa arizonensis (assembly GCF_051014685.1). Taxonomy (NCBI): domain Eukaryota; kingdom Metazoa; phylum Arthropoda; class Insecta; order Hymenoptera; family Colletidae; genus Ptiloglossa; species Ptiloglossa arizonensis. The sequence continues at coordinate 7,902,638 of NC_135055.1, forward strand.
GGTATAGAACTCTCTATCTCTTTGAAATCTCGAGTGCAACTGTCAAACAGCTCGATAGTAGATACCTCGTCGTGAACCAACAGCTGCCCATCTCCGTTTATCGACATACCCAGTGGGACATTAGTAGAACATAATAAAACATTCTAAAGCGTGCAACGGTGTTATTTCGTCAAAATTAAAATTCCCAAACTACTCCTGTCAGATTGTATCAAAAGACGGTCTTATAAATGTTCGGTATGGAGGAAATGGAAAAATGATTCATGTCGTATGATGTCCTCCTCCGTTTCAAACAATTGTTTTTGTTTTTACCCTTGTAGTAAGATAAAATATTGACCAGTAGTATTTTCAAAGCATAGAAAATATATTAGAGTTAGCAAAGTTTAAGGAATTGAAAGTACTAAGAATCAATCGAGTTCGAAACATCGAAAATACTAATTCTAACCTAGAAATCTAGAATTGAAATTACTAAGAATTAGTTAAAGTAAGATAAAATGTTGACCAGTAGTATTTTTAAAGCATCGAAAATACTTAGAATTGGTAAAGTTCAAGGAATTGAAAATACTAAGAATCAATCAAGTTCGAAACATCGAAAATACTAATTCTAACCTAGAAACCTAGAATTGAAAATACTAAGAATCAGTCAAGGTCGAAACATCGAAAATACTAGGTCGTTTAATAAGTTTTGTCGTTCGATAAAACTTATTGAACAGTATCGTTCGATAAGAAACGGAGCTATTAGGTTCGTCGTTTTATTTTTCTAAAGACGGTACTATTGTTCAACGAACATGCGTGAAGTTTCATGTAGATCTATCGACTCGTTCCTGTATTTACTGTTGTTCAAAGTTCAACGTTTCGACGAACGACGAAACTTATCGAGTCAAGCTATTATTTTCGAAAGTCTGCGAATCACCCTGGACTTGGCTAAATACGCATGCGCGTCTAGTGAAAGAATGGTATGCAAGGAATCGTAAGGTTAAACGAAGTTAATTCTGAAAGATGTCAAGGATGCTCGAAGATCGCGGAATACTTTCTTTCCGCGGATTCCTTCTTGATCCGAGCGGGGAAGGAAGAGGAAGTGAAAAAGAGACGGGAGGGGAGGGGTAGAGGGGGGGGGGGAGGGCGAGGGTGGAGCGAAATTAAAACCTGCGCAATCGAAACGGGACGCCCTGCGTCTAGTGTACATCTATCCTCAAATGGAACAAGAGCAGAGGCCAGGTTGTCGAGAACTTTCGATGCCCCCGGGGTAAAATCGAAGGCTGTAGCCTTGCCTCCGCATTAAAGGCGATTCCGTTTAGTTTCGGGGGGGAGCCGCCAACATCTCGGAACATTATTTAAATACTTGGAGTTATTTATAAATTACGGCATACCTGGAGAAGAGTGCTCGGAACTGCTGCGGGCAGAATTAAGTATACGAGGGGCCGGAAAGAAGACCTTGACTCGACATTTTCGCGATTCGTACTATATCATGTACTGTACACAATTTTATCGTTAAAAAAAAAAAAAAACAATTAAAATTAAAATAGTTACAATTACTTTAATACAGTACCTTTCGTTAAAAGTGACTTTATGGTTGCTACGATTCCGGTCATTGTGCTTATCTGAAATAAGAATCTCGAAAACTATTTTATTTATGGATTTTATTTATAGATGAAAAAATTGTGTATGGTCCTTAAACATAGAGGAGAGATATGTGTGTAAACTGGATGTAAAAATCTGTCAGCGTTTTGTTTAAAAAAATCTCAAATATAGATTAAAATTCTCTCTTAAATTATAGAAAGCTACGAAGTAAAGAAAGTTTTAAAGTTGTATAGATGATCTGAGAACATTAATTGTAATCATTATTATAACCAGTATTTATTTAATCAGTATTTATTACTAGGAGGAAGGGTACACGTCACAACATAGTGATTGCTTTAAGTAGCCTAACGAAGACTGTTCTCACGCCTAATTTCAAATATCATTCGAACCAAGAGTTGTTTCCTTGAAAAGTTGATACTAATTTTTAAACTGTAACGTGTTTTCTCAATGCTAACTACACACATAAAATTATAGAACGATTGCAAACCTGAAGAAACCACTCTTATTTTGAAAATAGTTTCGATCGTAACTATTTAATAACTTTTTCTCAAAGGGACTATAAACGTCGCTCCCATAAAATTAGTTTCGTGTACGACGAAGATTCAATATTAATTTATTTTCGCTATCGACTTCGAATGGTAGTATTTTTCTGATACAGGACTGTTTTGTTTGAAATTTTTATGGAAATATTCTTCTCTCATAAGTGCGTTGCTTCGAGGGAGTAATTTATGCATTTCAGTACCATTCCAGGCAGTCCTATCATTTTCTGGAGCATTTCAACGAAAGATGTCCGCAATCAGATTAAATCACTCGAAGTTATGATCACGATTCACAAGAACGTCCACTTCTTCTATCCATTTTGTACAATTGATAGAAACATCTTCGTGCACTGAGGGTGCATTCGAATTTATTTTTCTTTTCACGGAGAAACGTTACATGAATATGAATTTAAAAATTTTCACAAAAAACGTATCATGTAAACAATCAGATTAAATCACTCGAAGTTACGATCACGATTCACAAGAACGTCCACTTCTTCTATCCATTTTGTACAATTGAAAGAAACATCTTCGTTCACTGAGGGTGCATTCGAATTTATTTTTCTTTTCACGGAGAAACATTACTTGAATATGAATTTAAAAATTGTCACGAAAAACGTAGCGCGTAAAGATTACATGAACAACGATTTAAAATTTTTGAACTGGAACTTTAATTTTAAGGTTTCCTTTGTGAATACCCGCGACTGCCCAATAGGATAGCGTACAAATTATTGATAGTTATTGACAGTTCGTGATATGGACGCTTATCTCGATCGCATTCAATCATTTCGAGCGGGTAAACACGATTTGTATAAACAGATAAAAGGATTATTATCGACCTCGTGTTTGCATCTCAATGACAAACCTACCGTTCCCTTCGTGCATTATTTTTTTTTTTACAAATCGCGAGTTTAATGTTGCATCGACTGAAGATACTGGTTACATAGCAACGTAACATGCAACAATCAATTTTTATCGTTTGATCTCACATTAATTTTACGAATAGAGATGTTTCTTTAATAAAATTTCAAACATTGGAAACTGTACTTGCATCGAGATCATTCTACAAGCTAATATCTAGAATAGTCGAGAGATTCGTACAATTGAACAATAATTTAGTTTTCATCGTAGTGTTGATTAATTGAAGTTAAGTTCAGATGCAGTTTGTCATAATTAGTATGTTTTTTATCTACGTCAAAGTAATAATCATGACGTTAAAATTGCCTCTTCACTCGTCGACTGTCAATACTTTTCCAACATTAGATAAATATTAGATAATTTATACCACATTAGTGTACCATACTCTATCCCTACCATTTTGGTAAAATATTCTCAAAGTTCGAGGCGTGTAAAAAGCAAGACACAAATTTTCATTCGATTAGAAAACTATCGCTAAAGTAACACTATTCACGGTGTTCGCACAGCATTATGGTTTCCTCTGGAGCATAAGCTACCCTCACAGCTACGTAGCTGTTGCTAATGATCCTAATAATTACTCACATAGCGCTTCCAGGTACAGGAATGCACCGAGCAATTGGCCATAGTCGAAGCCTGGGCGCAAACTTTAAGCGAAGAATTTCAATTTTAATTTTACGACAAGAATTCGCCCCTACCCCTCTATTAAGCGTTTCTTGAAAACGGGCCGATTCTTCTGCGGTGAATTAATCACTTTTTAATCGTAGCCTCGCTAAAAGATACCATGGTGCAAATCCGTAAGGAGATGCAGGAAACCATGATCTTCTTCATTAGTCATCGACATCGATTCGTATTGAATTATTAACCATCACAATTGCATTTAAATATAATAATATTCACGCGTCAAAATATACTGTAACGAAACAAAGACTCATACTACAGATCTTTATTAATTGCATAACACGTTCTTCTCTGTGGAAGAAACAAAAATATTTAGTGATTTTCGAGATAAAAGAAAATTAAGCATGTTAAGGTTTGCATTAAGAAGACATGGTTACAGGTTTAAAGATTTTAACGAAAAGAAATGTATTAGGTGATTCTTCTCTCTAATGAATATTTTTTGATAAACGTCTGTTTCATATTTCGTAAAGGAAATGTGCTTTTATTTGCAAGGTTTACTTTAAATTATACAAAAAACTTCAAGATGTATTTGAGTCACAGGTTTAACTATTTCATGATCGGTTGTATAATAAGTGGGGTACAATAGTGAAAATATTAAAGATATCAAAACAAGAAAAATTGGTTGTAATTAACTATCCAACAATTACGGTGCAAAGTCGAAAAAAGTATCGATTACCTCGATCGTTAATAACATCGCTAATAAAACAGCTTCCGAAAATTGTTTATAAGTCATTAACGCCAATAATAATCAATGCTAAAGATGTACAAGAATTTTCCTGAGAATCTCCGCGATGTGACGCATATCGAAATTATTCATCGATTACGGCGGAAAGTCGAGAAAAGTATCGATTACTAAATCTCTACAAGCAACGGCACTACGATCACTGCGGAAAAATGTTTATAACTAATTAATCACGTTAAAAATTTTCACCGGTATGGTCCTTAAATGTGACCGTGAACATCTACTACATAATGCAACTCTAAATTGAACATTTTTGCGCTCCAAATGTGTTAAATTAACGTTTTCTTCCTTCCGCGACATTTTGGCGGGAATTTTTTGTCCATCTTTGTCGCACACCGTTCCCCCCTCTCTCTTTCTCTCTCTCGCGTTGATAGACTACCTCCTTCAACATTCTCTGATCCTGGTACCAGCGCCTGATATCGGTACAGCAGGAATCTAGTTTACTATACATGTCGCTACACAAGGTCGGTAACGCACGAAATTCTTTAAATTGCTCGTAACTAATTAGTGTGTTTAAAAATGAGGTCACGCAAGGCAACTCCAAATGTACAAAATTTTGCGCTGTAAATTTTGAAACGAATATTGTTTATCTTTCGCGCCATATTTAAAACAAATTTTAGCGATCTCCTCGATCTTTCTATATTCCTGTTACCAGCAGACGATATTCGGATTGCAGATGAAAAAGTTAGGAGGTCTATATTGTATCGAAGCTTATAGGTTATGTTTGAACGAATAGGTCTATTATTTCCAAAATTGTTCGTAGCTAATTATGTCGTTTAAAATTGTTGTCGAAATAATCTGTGAATTGTGCTGTGGACAATTAAAAAATGCAGATGAAAAAGTTAGGAGGTCTATATTGTATCGAAGCTTATATGTTATGTTTGAACGAATAGGTTTATTATTTCCAAAATTGTTCGTAGCTAATTAATATCGTTTAAAATTGTTGTCGAAATAATTTGTGAATTGTGCTGTGGACAATTAAAAAATGCAGATGAAAAAGTTAGAAGGTTTATATTGTATCGAAGCTTATAGGTTATGTTTGAACGAATAGGTCTATTATTTCGAAAATTGTTCGTAGCTAATTATGTCGTTTAAAATTGTTGTCGAAATAATCTGTGAATTGTGCTGTGGACAATTAAAAAATGCAGATGAAAAAGTTAGGAGGTCTATATTGTATCGAAGCTTATATGTTATGTTTGAACGAATAGGTTTATTATTTCCAAAATTGTTCGTAGCTAATTAATATCGTTTAAAATTGTTGTCGAAATAATTTGTGAATTGTGCTGTGGACAATTAAAAAATGCAGATGAAAAAGTTAGAAGGTCTATATTGTATCGAAGCTTATAGGTTATGTTTGAACGAATAGGTTTATTATTTCGAAAATTGTTCGTAGCTAATTATGTCGTTTAAAATTGTTGTCGAAATAATCTGTGAATTGTGCTGTGGACAATTAAAAAATGCAGATGAAAAAGTTAGGAGGTCTATATTGTATCGAAGCTTATAGGTTATGTTTCAACGAATAGGTTTATTATTTCCAAAATTGTTCGTAGCTAATTAATATCGTTTAAAATTGTTGTCGAAATAATTTGTGAATTGTGCTGTGGACAATTAAAAAATGCAGATGAAAAAGTTAGAAGGTCTATATTGTATCGAAGTTTATAGGTTATGTTTGAACGAATAGGTCTATTATTTCGAAAATTGTTCGTAGCTAATTAATGTCGTTTAAAATTGTTGTCGAAATAATTTGTGAATTGTGCTGTGGACAATTAAAAAATGCAGATGAAAAAGTTAGGAGGTTTATATTGTATCGAAGCTTATAGGTTATGTTTCAATGAATAGGTTTATTATTTCCAAAATTGTTCATAGCTAATTAATGTTGTTTAAAATCGTTTTCGAAATAATCTTTGAATTTAACCGCGGACCTTTTCTACGTAATTGAAATCTCAAATAGTATAAATTTGTGGCTCGACGTTATTCAATGTAGCTTTATTTTTTATTCGCGCTATAATATTTCCATTTTTAATTTGGATTGCAAAAACTCGATAGTTGGTACATAGGATAGTACATTGCCGACAACCACACCGAGATTTATGATCTACGATCCATCTTCTTGCCTCGCAGTTCTTACGCCTAGCGTTGTCATTGCTTTGAAGTGTTGCATGATAGTAGTAGTTTTGGCTCGAATTTTATGACGCTCTGGAAGTTCTTTAACCACGGAAACGTTAGAACGAAGGATCAGGAATTAGCTAGACTTTTGATATTTCATTCAAAGACTTTATTTCTATGAAATGTTAATACATTACAAGTACGAGTAATATTATTCGAATATTTTGATTCGTGTAAGAGTTTCGATGAGTCATGTGAAACTTCTTCCTCTGCATTGGAGGGAAAATGGTTCGCTATAATTAATCATGGAATCTGATCTCCAAAATATCTGAAATTGAGAAAGAAAAAAATTGTACAACTTGTATAAGTGTCACTGTTGCTTAAGAATTTTTTTTTCGAGACAAAAAATATTTATTTAACTCCCCATGGTAAATATTTTGATGTAAATAGTGAACGAGAATCGACAACGTTTCGAGTCGTACATTTAAAAATAGAAATGCAATGAAATTTGGTAGGTGTCTCGTATAACGTACATTGTCTTAGGCGATGAATATTTTTTAAAGTCATCTACTCGTCTTCGGGTAAATGTTTAAAATTATTTCACGGCTCGCCACGTTGGCGTAACCCCTCGACTCGTCGTCGGTCTGATTTCCAAGCGTCGTTAATTATTTGAATGGCATCGATCGACTGGTTGAAGTGCTCGTGCTTTTGAATATTAATTAGCCGACCGTTCGAATCAGTGCTTTCCATTTGAATGTCACGGGGCCGCGTTAAATGTTTTGCGTTTGTAATTTTAGTACGGAATTCTTTACGAAAATTAGGCGTTTGAATGAACGTGACTACTCATTCACATTTTACATCTTCGTTAAAATTTGACACCGGCTAGAATCGAACTCCATCTTTCTGATATCCTCTGCGCGAAATTTGTGCGCAAATTTTGAAAGTATTGGCTGGTTCGTTCGAAACAGAATATTTTATTAAATAAATAAAAAAAACATAAGTTTTCCGTGCGTTCGATCAATACTTGAAACATATTCTTTAATATCTCGAACGAGATTCAAGTGATACAATAATATTTATTTTGTAGATGACTCGATACGTATTTAATATAAAATTAAATAATCTTCGATACTGTTACATTGCACGTCGCGAATGTACATTGCAAAAGGCTACATTCGAATAAATACTTGCCTGGATTGATAGACCGATCTGAGTGGAGGCTCCTTTACAATAACAGCGTGTTTTTCTTCGTTTCTGGACGAGATTCTGTAGTTCATTTCTCTTAGTTCGGAACTTCCTTCGCTCGACATTGTAAACGCTCCATTTTTCCTCGCTCCAGTCAGTATTTGCTTGAATAACGGTATGCTTTCGTTGCGTTTGTATATGGAGTCACAGACGGAGATACGATCCATTAAATATCCTTCGGTGAAATTGTGCGGAACTCGTGCACCGAAGCGATTTACGCAACCGAGCATCGCTAAATGATCGTGGATGGTGGTCTTCGGTATTTTGAGTATCTGCCAATTCCCCTGTACCGCTGGTTATTCTCGATCAGTGTCTTGGAGCGGTCGTCATCGATAGTAGAGGATCTGCCAGACGGTTCTTGACGCGCCATGTACACTGTAATCAAATATCAACCATCATCGACGGAAAATAAAAGCGATTAAAATATTAAAAATTAGATATAGACCAGCATTTGCGTTCAAACAATTACGACTCGATGTTAAACACGCCTTTTGGACGTATGCAGTTTTTTTTTATAATTAATTAAACGATTATGGATCTTCGTTGTTTCACACTTTGAACCAAAAAGCGAACGAGTCTAAATGTTCAGTGTGGCTAAATAGTAATTTATAAGGGGCAATTTATATTATACGATGAAGTTTTGTACGAAAATTTTCTATTTGTAATTTTTAAGGTTCACAGAAATTTCGGAGTCGGAGGAAAAAAGTCACCGAGAAAAACGTTCGGTGGTATAAAATATGCCGGGAGATGAAGAGCTGCAAGGACGAGAACGATAAAGAGGGAGCGGTAGAGGGGCGGAGAGGGTGTGAGAAATTAATCGAGATTCTAATTGAGTTGCCACTGTAATCACATCTTCGTCGATAATCCCGTACCAGATAGAATATGTCCACAATTTGGTATCTCATATCCGTTAATTAAACTGAAAACTTCCGAGCGGAGGACGACGCGAATATTCTGGTTGCTTTTAGGTGATCAAGGGAAGGACACGAGGAGCAGATGGGAACACGCAAAAAAAGAGCGGGTGAACAGACTTATTTACAGGCAGGAAATTGAAACAGAAATAATTGGGACTATGGAATGGGGTGGACGCAGCAAAGCGAGCGGATTGAGGTGCATCGCTAAAGAGTGCATCGTTTAAAGACATGGCGAACGATGGTTGAACACTTGCTTGAATATCGTGCATATACGGGACGCAGATCAAAATATAGAAGTTACTTCCAGCATGAATTTCTCGTACCGGTAAGAATCGAAAAGTCCTTTTTTATTTTGTAAATATCAGATCTCGTTATCGATATATAAGTTGTTAAACTTTAATACTCTACATGCCGCGCGAAAAGTCATTTAAAAGGAACGTGGGTTTGATCGGTTACAGATTCATCTTCTTCGATGCAACTGCGGCTATATAAAGAGACATCAAACACCCGACCTGCACCACGCAACACGTTACACAAGTATTAAGATGACATAATACAGGATGCAACCGCATAGAGATGCAGATTGTGTTCAGCGGATCGTTGGATTAAGTAATACAACTACTACACCAACTATGGCTGCTCTAACTATTATACCTATTACTAATTCCAACATCACTATCTCTTCCATTAGAAAACAATATTTTATTGTATACCATATTTAAGTACACCAGTAACACTGTACACACCTGTATAGATTTGATATTTGTAAGAAAACATTCATAAAAATAAATTAAATTCAGTAAATTAAAAGAAATCAGCGTTATTTATTTTTCCGTTACTCGATTCTTTCCTCAAATCCCTTAAAATACTGCATATTCGTTTAAAATCCGCCGCAAGTTCGAACTCGTGGAAATTCCACGAAATGACGTCATTTCCAAGAATCGACGGAATCGTGCCACCTCCTCGCATATCATGTTCTCCTGATACCAAAGTCCGAAATCGACGAAAAATTCTAGCAAAAGTACAGAAATTCGTTTAAAATTGCCGCGAAGTTCGAACTCGTGGAAATTCCACGAAATGACGTCATTTCCAAGAATCGACGGAATCGTGCCACCTCCTCGCATATCATGTTCTCCTGATACCAAAGTCCGAAATCAACGAAAAATTCTAGCAAAAGTACAGAAATTCGTTTAAAATTGCCGCCAAGTTCGAACTCGTGGAAATTCCACGAAATGACGTCATTTCCAAGAATCGACGGAATCGTGCCACCTCCTCGCATATCATGTTCTCCTGATACCAAACACCGAAAATCTGAAATTTTCTAAAATTTGTGCCGGATTTTCAGACTTTAGTATCAGGAGAACATGATCGCCGAGGAGGTATTCGTATCCTGTTACTTCTAAGAAATTACGTCATTTCCAAGAATTTCTCGAGCCAGTTGGTTGGGTCGTGAGTTCTTGGAATTTACGGGGTTTCCTGGAACAGACGCCATTTCTGAGAATCTTCGAAACTTCTTGAAACTGACGTCATTTCTGAGAATTTTCGGAATTTCTTGGAACTGACGTCATTTCAAAGAATTACCGAAAATTCTCAGAAATGACGTCAGTTCCAAGAAGTGGCACGATACGAATACCTCCTCGGCTTTCATGTTCTCCTGATACCAAAGTGTGAAAATCGGGCAAAAATTTTAGAAAATTTCCGATTTTTGGACATTTGGTATCAGGAGAACATGATACTCGAGGAAGTGGCACGATTCCGTCGATTCTTGGAAATGACGTCATTTCCAGGAATTTCCGCGAATTGTATCTCGGCGGGAATTTTAAACGAATTGTCGAACTTTTGCTAGAATTTTTCGCTGATTTTTGGACTTTGCTATCAGGAGTACATGATATGAATTTAGGAGCATGTTTCCAATATTAATCGAAAAATGTGCATCTTGTTTGTATATTATAAATCGTTAATTACTTTACAAATATTAATTTCGATCAAAAATCGAAAAACATATGAAAACCACGTTTTACTTTAATTTTCGATTACATTCAATTTCTATAGGCAAATCAATCAGTTACAATGTACAACTAAGATGCATTCTCTAACATAAATGTTGGGAACATAAATGTTAGGAGTACTACATGAATTGAAATTTTGCTGGAGTTTCGAATGTATTTCCGCAACTTTGCAAGAATTCTTCGTCGATTTTGGAGTGTTGTTACAAGGAGAACATGATAGTCGGGGAGGTGTTCCTTTTACGTGCTTTGTTGGTAAAATGATTCATAGCAATGCAGGAGAAGGCAAGGTAAATTGTAATTAAAAGACTGGTTATATTTTGAAAAAGTTTCGTTTATTTTACATAACATACATATTGCTTCCAGTTACAGTCATATTTCTACTTTTCGCCTTCGTATTTTAAGTATCATGTAGTAGATTCTCACGCGTAAATGTTTTCTGCGTTCCAATATGGAAATCTTCTTACTCTTAAAGTAACTTGGTCTTAGTGCTTGTAATTTATATGACAAAAATTATTCTAAATTCGCAGCCAATTAGCTCGGTACTACCCGCGACGAATTATTATAGTTCTTCGCGAGTAATACCGATTACCAGGTCTCACCACGTGGAGGTTGCTGCGAGCGGAGACCCGGAGAGAGATAGATGGAATCAAAGTTCCATCGATCTCCCTCGACACGCGATACAAACGAAGATACTAAATCAAAGAGATGGAAGGAATCAATGTTCCTTCGATCTCCTCGTTTAGTTCTGCCAAGCAATTACATTATGGAAAAATTAGGCAAAATTAGGAAAGACGCGACACGAACCGTGCAGTTGGTCCTACTAGGTCTATCCCGTTTCCCCTCCGTGGTTCCGATTCCAGAGAAAACGAACGACGCCTACCACTCCCCTAGAGGAGTGCCCCGTTTCTCCATCTTTACGACGAGAGGGTCTTATTTTGGAGGCTTTCGCAGGGACCGGCAAAAGTGCCTGCTCCTGTGCTCGCAACATGCCCCCTCTGGAAGCGGACACACCGGAAGAGACGGCGATAGACCGTTCGGACTACTTACACGGCCGGCCACTTGCTTGTACAAGAAGCAGTGGTGACCGGACCGAGGAACGAGGAAGCGAGCAAAATTAAGCTAAAGATTGGATAATTGCTTGGCAGATCACAGCCTTAAAACTAACTTATTCTAACTGCAGAGATAGAAGGAATCAATGTTCCTTCGATCTCCTCGTTTAATTCTGCCGAGCAATTACATTATGGAAAAATTAGGCAAAATTGGGAAAGACGCGACACGAACCGTGCAGTTGTTCCTACTAGGTCGGTCCCGTTTCCCCTCAGTGGGCCCGATTCTCAAGGATATGCGCGACGCCGTCCACTCCTCTAGAGGAGTGCCCCGTTTCTCCCAACTCCGCAGCCAGGAGCCACGCAGAGCGTGGACCTGACTCACAGAGGATGACGAAGAGAGGGTCTTATGATGGATCAAGGGCTTCCGCAGGGACCGGTGCGAACACCTGCCCCTGTGTCCGCAGCATATACTCTCTCAAAGCGGACGCACCAGAAGAGACGGCGATCGAGCGTTCGGTCCACCTTCACGGCCGGTCACTTGCTTATGCAACAAGCAGAGGTGGCCGGACTGAGATACGAGTAAGCGAGTAAAAAGAAGCTAAAGATTGGATAATTGCTCGGCAGATAACAGATATTCGTACATGGTGACCTTAAAACTAACTTAGTCTATACTTAGAATTAACAGTCCCGCGGAGGATGCAATACATCAGTCCTCTTCGTTCTTCGTTCTTCGTTTTCCGATATATCTAAGAGAATGTATCTAAGAGAAACCTAAGAGAAACCTAAAGTCAAGGCATAATAGAAAAAACAAATGAATTTGGTTAGTGGAAAAAAATAAACATGTAAAAACAAGTAGAAATTAAAATCAGAGAACAAATGAAATGAATTACACAAAGAAACAATTAAAAAAAAAAAGAAAGGATTGAGAGAGTGGTCGCCAGTACTGACCACCGCCTACCGGCGGCCAGTACCGGTTACCAAGGTGGGGGGTCCCCCTTCCATAAACCTAAAACGAAGAGATCCGTCCACCTCGGAGGCTCCCGGAAGAATGAAATTTTAAACAATCGGGGGCTCCTTATATACCCTCCGCAAGGTCACTTACCGTTACTTCCATTGTCTTTGTTCGATCTAATCGAATGTTTCAACAAATTGATGGCTTTTTAGCCATTATTTATACTAGAACATTGTTAATAATTGTTTAATCTACGGTCCTACGACGGTTGTTAATAAATATAATGAAGAAACTTCAAGATATTGCGAAATCTTCGAAGGCGAACGGTTTTTGTGAATCGATAATCGATACCTGTAGCTTTTGAAAATGTCAGTTGGATCTCAGCGAAAAATTCCTTCGCGAACATAGAATATTTCAACGAAATGACGTTTTAAGCCATTATTTGTACTAGAAAATTCTTACTAATTGTTTAAACTACGGTCCTACGATGATTGTTAATAAATATGATAAATAAACATCAAGATATTGCGAAATTTGCGAAGGTAAACGGTTCCGGTGAATGTTTGTTTATTTCCGCGATTATTATTAACATTTACGCATGTCCCCAGTATTAATCGAACAATGTGCATTTTATTTATGCACTACAAATGATTAAGTAACTTATAGAAATTGATTTTGATCGAGATTCGAAGTAAAAACGTGTTTCGTAAAGTTTTAAAGCATGGAAACTAATAATTGTCTATTTGGTACATTAGTTTAACATTTCTTTAATTCTTATAATTTACACAATACGCGTAGAAGTTGTATTTTTTACTTAAAAGCGTCAGAATTCAATTAATCGCTTTTTTAAATAGAAAAATCGTCCTGATGGCACTCGTGAATCGATAAACAATGTGTGTAGCCTTGACAATGTCGGTTGGACCTAAATGAAAAATTTCTTCGCGATCAAAGAATTCTTCAACAAAATGATACTTCGAGCCATTATTTATATTGATACATTGTTAATAATTTTTTAAACTATGGTCCTATAACAGTTGTTAATAATTGTGATAAATAAACATCAAGATATTGCGAAATCTGTGAAGGCGGCCGGTTTCGGTAAATATTCGATCCCAAACGCGATTGTTATTAACATTTACGCACGTTCCGAACATTTATGTTAGAGAATGCATCTTAGTTGTACATTGTAACTGATTGATTTGCCTATAGAAATTAAATGTAATCGAAAATTAAAGTAAAACGTGGTTTTCATATGTTTTTCGATTTTTTATCGAAATTAATATTTGTAAAGTAATTAACGATTTATAATATACAAACAAGATGCACATTTTTCGATTAATATTGGAAACATGCTCCTAAATTCATATCATGTACTCCTGATAGCAAAGTCCAAAAATCAGCGAAAAATTCTAGCAAAAGTTCGACAATTCGTTTAAAATTTCCGCCGAGATACAATTCGCGGAAATTCCTGGAAATGACGTCATTTCCAAGAATCGACGGAATCGTGCCACTTCCTCGAGTAACATGTTTTCCTGATACCAAATGTCCAAAAATCGGAAATTTTCTAAAATTTTTGCCCGATTTTCACACTTTGGTATCAGGAGAACATGAAAGCCGAGGAGGTATTCGTATCGTGCCACCTCTTGGAACTGACGTCATTTCTGAGAATTTTCGGTAATTCTTTGAAATGACGTCAGTTCCAAGAAATTCCGAAAATTCTCAGAAATGACGTCAGTTTCAAGAAGTTTCGAAGATTCTCAGAAATGGCGTCTGTTCCAGGAAACCCCGTAAATTCCAAGAACTCACGACCCAACCAACTGGCTCGAGAAATTCTTGGAAATGACGTAATTTCTTAGAAGTAACAGGATACGAATACCTCCTCGGCGATCATGTTCTCCTGATACTAAAGTTTGAAAATCCGGCACAAATTTTAGAAAATTTCAGATTTTCGGTGTTTGGTATCAGGAGAACATGATATGCGAGGAGGTGGCACGATTCCGTCGATTCTTGGAAATGACGTCATTTCGTGGAATTTCCACGAGTTCGAACTTGGCGGCAATTTTAAACGAATTTCTGTACTTTTGCTAGAATTTTTCGTTGATTTCGGACTTTGGTATCAGGAGAACATGATATGCGAGGAGGTGGCACGATTCCGTCGATTCTTGGAAATGACGTCATTTCGTGGAATTTCCACGGGTTCGAACTTGGCGGCAATTTTAAACGAATTTCTGTACTTTTGCTAGAATTTTTCGTTGATTTCGGACTTTGGTATCAGGAGAACATGATATGCGAGGAGGTGGCACGATTCCGTCGATTCTTGGAAATGACGTCATTTCGTGGAATTTCCACGGGTTCGAACTTGGCGGCAATTTTAAACGAATTTCTGTACTTTTGCTAGAATTTTTCGTTGATTTCGGACTTTGGTATCAGGAGAACATAATATGCGATGAGGTGGCACGATTCCGTCGATTCTTGGAAATGACGTCATTTCGTGGAATTGCCACGAGCTCGAACTTGGCGGCAATTTTAAACGAATTTCTGTACTTTTGCTAGAATTTTTCGTTGATTTCGGACTTTGGTATCAGGAGAACATGATATGCGAGGAGGTGGCACGATTCCGTCGATTCTTGGAAATGACGTCATTTCGTGGAATTTCCACGAGTTCGAACTTGGCGGCAATTTTAAACGAATTTCTGTACTTTTGCTAGAATTTTTCGTTGATTTCGGACTTTGATATCAGGAGAACATGATATGCGAGGAGGTGGCACGATTCCGTCGATTCTTGGAAATGACGTCATTTCGTGGAATTTCCACGAGCTCGAACTTGGCGGCAATTTTAAACGAATTTCTGTACTTTTGCTAGAATGTTTCGTTGATTTCAAGAGTTTGGTATCAGGAGAGCATGATACTCGAGGAGGTTTTTGTATTCCGTAGATTTTTGGATATGTCGTCACTTCCAGGAGTTTCCACGAATTGAAATTTGGTGGAAATTTCTAATATTTTAAATTGAACGTGGAAAAGGTAAAGTAAAGGGAATGCAATGAGACTGATTTCATATAATCGAATGGATTTTATTTTCTTTGAAATTTGGTTTCTTACAAATATCAGTGCTATGGTGTTGTATACATGATTATTCATACAATTGAGTGATTCTAGAATTGAATATCTTTAACTGCGGATGTTTTCAATAAACATCCTGGAAATGGTATCCGCTGATTTTTCGGCCAGATGGATTCGAATTGAATTTGGCATCGTTGCCCCGCTGGCGCGCGATCGATCTTGGGAAGATCGGCTCTACACGCTCAAGGATTCTGTTTTTTGTTCGACGCGACGAGAAGACGAAGGAGTTCCCTGTCAGGGACTCAAGCTGCGTTCCGTGATTCCTGGGAAATACGCAGGATCGATCAGGAGGCACGTGCCTCGCGGAACGTTCGGCCGACTGAAAATAAAAGCCCGCAATGCAGGGAAACTCCTGCACCTTTGAATGAATTGTCCGGAAGGAGCAACGGCCCGCATACATAGTAACATCCTCGACCAACACGTTTCGGAACTTTAACGTCGCGTAAATTCGCCCCGAGCGAACCTCTGGTCGATTTGTCCGCTACTGGTCGAATTCTCTGTGGGTCCTACAATAGGACATTTTGTAGTCTATTTTTTCAACTATACAAGAAACCTTTTAAACCTCCAAACTGCAATACAGCAAGAATTCGACTTATACGGTCAATAAGTTACAAATATTTTCCTGTAAATCGAATCGTAGACGTATCGTAGAGAGAAAGGAAGATCATCCTCGTGTTGCGAAGAAGTGTTAATCAATATTTGCTTGGTAGCAAGTTTCACAAAGGCTGACTAAAATGTCTGGCTCAATTGACTCGTAATACCTTCCAGGATTAATTTTTCTTTCTTCCTACAATACATTTGGTATACAATCTGAGTTTTAACTGTTCATTTCGGTTAAACAGGTCCATATGTATAGCTCGTTCAAGTGAGAGCCAGACCTAAGAGTAAATGCACTTGGCGATGCAACTGAGGATAGAAATTTCCATTAGATTTGGGATTGAGCAGTTATCAAAGTTATCTCTACTCCGTGACAGGGTGGTACGTGTATATAAATAGTTTATTTGTAAGTAGGTTAAGAAATACTATAAATACTAAGAAGTAAATAATCGTAGAGAGTTTGATCGATTAATTTAACAATCACGGGAAATAAAGTCTCACGATCGTGGAGTCACGATCACGTTTCAGTGTTCCCGGTGCATCTCGTGGAAATAAGTTCTTTAAAACATGGGGAGTATGTAACCCAGAATATTTCACGAATACCGCCAGTCAAACTGTAACGAAATCTTGTCGAGCTTGGGATTCGCTTCTCGGTTAAAATGAGTTAGGTGTCCACAAAACGAATTACGAACTCGGAAGTTTGACTGGAGAAGCGCGGACTAAGAATCGGAAAGTGGAATCATTCACTGCTTCTTCCACAAGACATCTAGTCTTGTAGAGTGTTAAGACGGAGTATGAAAACTTACGCGACAAATGCGAAATGATTTACTCTTGAACACGTGTCGTGAGTTTTAGGTGAAACCCTTAAGGTCTGTTTATAAAATATTTGTTACAACTAATGAGTAAGAATGAGTAGTTTTAATAGATATCAATTGGACTTTGATTGGTTTTATGTTAGTGAAGCATTATTTCAAAATATAGCTTTTTACGAACATGTTTATACAGATACATACGTTGTGTGTATTGATAGACGTCCTAAAATCTGTTTAAGTATTTGATACATTTTGTATATCTTGACAATCCGAGATGTAAATTATCATTCGTGTATTGATAGATTTGGTATGAATTCACGAAGCTAGTCTGATAAGCTTTTATTTTAGTACATAATTATTTAGTATTGTTTGGATTGAAAATTTTTATTTTGAGTGTTTAAAAGTAATGAAATATTTGTAAGAATGTTAAAATACAAATCACTGTTTCTTATTAATCATTGTAATTCAATTGTCGTAACTTATGTAAATATTGTTAATTGTCGCTCGAAATATGAACATTCGTTTCGGTTAAAATTGTATTGAAAACGTTTTCGTCTCAACGAGTTAATTAAAATGGCTATTTCTATCATTGCACTATCATTTATAGTTATATAGGTTGTAATCGTGTCCCATCATATTACGAGAATACGAAACAGAAAGAGTCTCGGGATTGAAATATTTGAAGCAAAGCTGGCTGAAATATTTGAAGTGAAATTCAGTTGGACCCAGTTAGAGAAATCGCTGACGCAAATGTTTTTATTTTTTTAATTTTTATTTCATACACTACTTTGCCCAGCAGTGCTGAAATTACGAAACTCTTTCCGCTGCCCTACCTCGCGAGCCACGTTCCCTCGCGAGTAATTAATAGATTGCCTACGAATTCGTGGAACGAGTATTTAAATGCGTTGCAAAGATATGAAAACATAACGATTCGAATGCGACGAAATAATATTATATTAATTTCGAAAGTCTTGGCGTTGATGGAACGATCGTTTGAAATAGTTTGACAATTTCGACGAGCTGTGGAAAATTTAAAGCAGTCGAGAATGTGTCTAATTGCTGTAGATCCGAGAAGTATACACCTATTATAAAATAGTACACAGACCTGTCTAGAATTATTTATCTTAATAGCGGAAAGCCGACGAGATATTTATCCAAAGACGAGAACTACGTTTTAACATATCTGTGATATTTCTATGTAAATACCCTTTGTATCGTATTGTATCGTACCTTATTCACGCATCTTTGTACCGAATATGAAATACACATACTCGCAGAAACAATTGTTGCACGCTTTATTGCACCCGTGATCCTCGATCCAAATCCCAATTACCAATAATTATCGTCCCAAAACTATTTTGCTCGATAAGTTTCGTCGTTCGATAAGAAATGGGACCATTAAATCCATCGTTTTATTTTTCTAAATCAGGTACTACTGTCAGACGAACATGTACGAATTTTCACGTAGATCTGTCGACTCGTTCGTACATTTACAGTTGTTCAAAGTTGAAGCGTTAGAGTATTTTTTCACAATGGAAAGAAACGTCCAAACTTATTGTACAACCTATAGTACATCCAACCACGAACAACGTAGTCCCTCGAATCGTCCGTAACACCGTGTATTTAACTGCGCGTAGATTTTAATGTACATTAAAAAAAAAAAAAAAGACCGATACAAGAAGAGCGTACACGAAAAAAAAAAAAAAAAACGTCCCAAGCTTCAGAGCGCGTTGAATCGTAACGAATTTTTCAACCAGGTTTTCAATCTACACAAAGGACGCACTCCCGTTCGGCGATAAACAATTGCGACACACCGACAGCAGCGACCTTGGTAAATATTTTTATTCCGTTACTTCGGGGCGAATTTTCGTCCGGCGATCGCGGATCTCTTTTTCCCCGTTTCCCTACACCTCCGCGTCCCTATGACCGCGCGTAGATCGCATGCGGGTGCATGTGCCGGTGGATGCTACGCATGCGCAGTCCGTCCGTGTCGCTAGACAGCCCGCCGCTACGGGTGCATCTCGCGGCAGTTCGCAGTCGTCTTCTAAGGAAAGCCCATTAGTCGCTCGGCATTCGGCCGGGACGCATTTTACGCGAGAATACCGTAACACCGGTTCAGATAATCGCACGACGACACACGCCGACACGCCTCACGTATCGTTCACCGTTCACACGGCCCGCTATCGTTCACTCCGCGACACGCTCGAACCACGTAGAGCCACGGGGTGTATCTCGGTTCGCCTCCCGACGGTCTCTCCGCGAGGGGATGCAACTGAACTCGATGGGCTCCCGTGCACGTGCCAGCTAACTCTCGAGGAGCGTCGAACTCGATACGACCACGCGCTCCCTCCCATCTTTCCCCGAGCGGAACTCCGCGCGAATAACCCGCCCGCGTCGTCTAGACGTCTCCAGTATCCGCGAGTTCTCCACCTAATCACTGGAATGACTTCCGTCCGGTACGCGTAACGATTCGTCGTAACCGTACCCGGTTATGATCGGGCGTCGTGACAAGGATATCCAGGTTCCTGACGGTCCTGCGAGGAGTGCTCGGTCGGAGTAAGTTGGCCAATTGTCGGAGGTCGTCGACTCGGAGATCCAACAGCTCTGGCCGATGGTCGAAACCACTTCGATCCAACGCTTTACGATCAAGTTCCCCATGCTGCAACCACCGTCTCCCCTATTGGAAATGGCATCTTTGCGATTACCGGACTCGGAGGAGTTCGACGTTGACACGCGTCGTAGGAGCAACAATGGCAATGTCCCGCCAACGACCGTTGCGGCCGTACCACCGGCCACGGGCACCCTGCTGCAAATGAGGAACGATTTTGGCAACTATTTGAACAATCTGATAGCGGAAGCCATTACGACCAACCCGAGAACCACCATAGACGAACACAGCGGTTTGCTGAACGCTAGCAAGACCGCGAATCTATCCACCGCCGAGCAGATACCCGATCGTCTCTACAGGCACAGCATGGCCATGTCCGCGGTGTACTGCGTCGCTTATGTCCTGGTATTCGTCGTCGGTCTGATCGGCAACAGTTTCGTCATTGCCGTGGTGTATCGCTCCCCGCGCATGAGGACTGTCACGAACTTCTTCATCGTCAACCTCGCGGTGGCCGACGTCCTCGTCATCGTTTTCTGTCTGCCAGCCACTTTGATGAGCAACATCTTCGTCCGTGAGTATACACTGACAGAACCTCCATTTAGCAAAGCTCAACTCAGCTCGTGGTACTCTACGGACCTGTAACAAAAACCTCGGTGTGAAAAACTCTTCTCTCTCGTAAATTGTGTCTCGCAACGAGAATTCTATCAGTCGTTACCTTGGCCGATCTTCGTTCGTGAGTATACAAGTTAAGGGGAACTTCAGGAGTCGACTTCTCAGCTCCGAATTGTATTGCACGGAGCTGTAAAGAACGTTTGTGCGAAGAAAGTCTTCTCTCTTGTAAATTGTGTCTTGCAACGAGAATTCTATCAGTCGTTACCAACTTCTCAGCTCCGAATGGTACTGTACGGAGCTGTAAAGAACGTTTGTGTGAAGAAAGACTTCTCTCTTGTAAATCGTGTCTCGTAATGAGAATTCTATCAGTCGTTGCCTTGGCCAATCTTCGTTCGTGAGTATACAAGTTAAGGGGAACTTCAAGAGTCAACTTCTCAGCTCCGAATGGTACTGTACGGAGCTGTAAAGAACACTTCCGTGGAAAAATCCTCTGTCTTAAAAATTGTGTCTTGCAACGAGAATTCTATCACTCGTTATCTTAGTGAATCTTCGTCCATGAGTATACGAGTTAAGAGGAACTTCGAGAGTCAACTTCTCAGCTCCGAATGGTACTGTACGAAGCTGCAAAGAACGCCTCGGTGGAAAAATCTGCTCTCTCAAAAATTGTGTCTCGTGACTACTATCAGTTGTTACCTCAGCGAATCCAACGATCGAAACTTGCTTTCTTTCGAAATGTGTAGCTCCTAGGGGACGAGTCAAGGGAAGCTCCGAATGTCCCTGAAGAACCTTTTCAGCATAACACCTACTGCACGGAGCTGTGAAGAATGCCTCTGTTGTGAAGTCTTCCGGCCCGTAAATCGTCCGGTCGTTATCTCAGTCAACAGGGAAACAACTCTTTTCGAAAATCCTGATCACTGAATCTGAATTCCATTCAAAGGCATTCTCTTCAGCTCCGCGCTAGAGGATCGTGAGCATGTTCCTCCTCGGAATCTCCGTTAATCCTTTAATGCTGTTGATACCAGGCTTCCGTGTAAGTTGGCGAATACGAAAACGGTCGGTGATCGAATCGATGGTGCGTATTGATCATGCGTAGAAAGAGGGGACGCGCGGGGGGCGCCGGGGAACGGGTAGAATTGGATCGAAGGCGATTAAACGAGCGCTAGCGATCCGCTCGTCGATTTGTCGTCGCAGGGGCCCCCCTGTTCCAGTCCTCCATCGACCTCGAAGGGAGGGCGGAGGTAGGGTTGGAAGTGGGTTCCCTTGATACTACGGAATCGATCTTTTCGCGACTCTGGGAGCTCTGTTCACGCTCGATGCACCGAGCGTATCACGATTCCGTTTTAAGGGGCCGACAGCTCCGTTCCGGCTAACTGCGAATAAATTATTCGATAATGGAATCGCGTGATCTGTCCCGGACGAGGCGGAAAGGAGGTCTCGCGGATTTTTATTTCACTTTTTCATTCGATCGATCCTGACAGATTTCGATCGTCGACGTGGAACAGCAATAAGATCGTCGATTTTAATCAGCGTCGAGTTTAATCTTTTCTTTTTTTCTTTTTCTTTCGACGAACTTAGCGGGAAGAGAAGAATAAAGCGGCACTTGAAGAGAGACAATAGGTCGACGCAAACGTGGCGAATAATGGTTCTTGCATTTAAATTTTTCGCTATCTGGGCCTTCCTCGGTAAAATTGATTGTTTAGGAATACGAGGGAGATTAGAGCGGGAAGAACCGGTTGTATGAAAATATGAAAAAAAAAGTTGAGACGTAGAAGTTCGGTATTAATGTTGTAAGATTTTTTTTTTTTTACATACGCAGTCGAGAATGTTGAATCGAAAGTTTTGTTCCTGTTTCATGGAAAGTTGGTCGTTAGAGATTTTGAATTAGGTTTTTCTTGAGGTGGAACATTCATTGGTAATACGTTGCACGTGAAAATAATACATTAGGGCCAAAGTTGTTTAAATGTAATACTATTCTTTAAATTATGTTTGTGTTTGCTTTTCTTCTCGACCCCTTCTTCTATTTACCATCGATGCAAAAAATAACTTTTAGACGAATAATTCTGAAACGATACTTGTTCTCACGGTGTCACTAGTGTGCAATATTTACAAGAATATTCGACGTTAAATATCTATGTTCAAGTAACAAAATTGGAACAACAATGCAACGGATAATTGAATAATAATACATAGTTTACACGTTGATCGAGGTCTCGTTTTTTACTACAGACCAGCATTAGGATACAACATTGTTCATGATCGTAAACACAAATTCACTGAATGCTTATTGGTCGAGATTTCTAATCCCCGTGACGCGACCTGACTAAAAATTCTAATTTTATTTCACCGTTAATAGGAAAGGGATTGTAATAAACGCGCGAATGTATACGAGCAATTTGATAACGATGAATTAAATGGGTCAGTTAATTCCAATAATGTCAAGGGATAACGAGGCCTATGGTGAACAAATATGAATTTGTCGCTGGAACGAAGCGCAAGTAAGCAGAGATCATTATGCGTGCAACGTTTATTCCGTGTAACATTTATCTAATTACTATTGGGAACATTTCTAGTTCAAACCCGATGAAAGGACACCATGAATACGATTGTATCGGTGCTCCGCCTTTATGGTGCTCTTCTTCTCTTGTTGGGTAGCTTTATCGACTGTTACGAGTAGTATAGTGTTTAGGTTCGCTGGGATTCATGAGGATCTAGGGGATCATCGATCAATGTCGTTTGTCGAGCAAACTGTAACGACCTTATTTCGGTTTCACCGATACGGTGTTACTATAGGCGCGTTGAAACATATTACACACAGTGGGGCCATTTCTTTTTTTCCTTACGTTAAATTAAAAACTGACAGCTTTCGATTTTTATGGCCTTTTCGCAACACATAGGTATACCAAGATTCTGGTTATGTATCTCACGGTTCGTTCTTTCTTTTCGTTACATTTTTTTTATTTTTGTTACAAATGGCTTTCTGTTACACTCCTGGATACTTGACAGAATTTCACAGAGTCCTCCACATGGTCGATAAGTATCTTCCTTGGATCGAAATAATCAAATTTCCATCGTTGTTCCTTCCTCCATCGAACGAACGTAGTTCGTTGCTTATTTCCTTCCTGAAAAATCTGAAACTTATTTGTTATTTTAAAAAATCTGTTCAGAAATCTTCGTTGATAGTTTTGGACGGAATTGGAGGAGAAATTTCACGTCAATTGCCATTTTTGGAATTGTTCGAAAAACATAACAATCGATAAATAATGAAATACCAATCAAATGTAGAAAAAATAATTGGAACGTTATGAAATTAGTTTGTTCGTTTGAAAAAGCTGAATAAATATTTCCCCACAATTTGAAGACACAGAAAAACGTGTAGGTCAAGGACGTGGATGTTGAATACACTTCTTGTCTGTCAAGCTCTTTTATTCCCGAGCCGTCAAGGTCATCGATGTGTTTTAAAATATTACTCCGTAATTTCCCTTCTTCAAACTCAAAAATTCCCTCGTGTGGCGCACAATGCTGAGGTTAGGTTAGTAACGGTACTTCAACCGTACCTCGCCTTTTTTGCACAATTGTCGGCGTATTTGACTTCCTTCTTTTACGTGTTTGCCTCTGGATACGCGCCTATGCAATAATAACATTAAATAAATAAATGTGTACGTGCAACTTGAACGAACACTCTGAAACACTAATGGAAAGAAAAATCTTCAAACACAAGTATTTCCAAACACTAGTTCGTGGCAATAATTACGATTGTGTGTTGATAAACATGATCAACATGAGTGGAACCCGGATGATTGATGAGGGTTAAGGTATTAAAAGTTTTCTCGTACGATTGCAAATCTTTGCATTCAAGGTCAGACTTTAATACATGGTCTCGTTTCTACGTGGCGACTGTAACACGCAAAAAATGAAAGCACGCAGTGTAAAAAAAAAAAAAGTGGTGACCTTGATTACCAGAACGACCTTGTAAGCAAAAAATTATGTTTTCTAATATCTTTTTCTGAAACAAGAGGGATATTGCGAGCAAACAATTGTGTTTACTAATATTTCTTTCTGTTAAACAAGAGGGATATTGTAAGCGAAAATTTATGTTCTCTAATATTTTTTTCTGTTAAATAAGAGGGATATTGTAAGCAAAAAATTATGTTCTTTGATATTTTTTTCTGTTAAACAAGAGAGATATTGTAAGTAAAAAATTACGTTTCCTAATATTTTTTTTCTGAAACAATATGGATATTTGAACTGTTTTACGTGACATGTACAATATCGAAACAAAGAGCATTATTATCTCACATTAATTATACATCTAATTACCTTTTTGATCCGTCGTGTTCTCACCTAGGACGAACATTGTCTATGAAAATTTATCGATGCTCGACACAACCACCATTCATTGTCCAGCCAGGCATAATATCTCCCTCGATACTGTCCTAACTTTTCAATCAGACGAATTAACGCCAAGATCGTCGTGTGCCACGAACGATTGATTTGTTCGTCTCGTTTGGAATTTAAAATGTCGACGTAATTGCATATAGAAACACAGACTCGACCATGAGGCTCCAGGCTCTTTCCAGTGGCCAATTGTCACCGAGTCGCGTGACTAAAGACGTCATTAAGATGCAATGGCGCGCATCTGATTATGTTACGTTCTCATTCTCTACAGTTATGTTCAACTCCGCCAGGCCAGACTAAACACACGACTCAGCGGTTTATTTTGCATAAACTACATGTGTACGTTTTAGGTCCGTGTCAAACCAGTATGACAGAAAGAAGACGTTCCTTTCGTCATAGAAAATTACAATTGCAACCTGTTCCTAATTTACAAGAAAAATTAATCGAACGAACAGAGCGAAACTCATTCAATACCAGTTATTGTGCCTATATACAGGGTTATCTTTCTAAGAGAACGAAATCCTTAGGAATATATTGTAAAACTATGTACGCTTAAATATACCGAATACCTAAATCATTACGAGCGACGAAATTTCTTTATTTCAGAATAATCATATTTTAAATCAAAGAAATTCGATAATTCTGTGTCTGTAAGTTCAGCGAGACTTTAATTAAACTTTATCCGTGATCTCTGAGTGTTCTCTCAGTAGAGTGAAATACGATACTGCAGTACTCATGATCTATAATCAATGAATTTATACCATTTTGAGAAAAAATATTCACAACATCGCAAAGGTGTTAAATTGTGGTGATATTAAAGATTGGAGTATTTTCGTGATATTTGTTAAGATCACGTTGGAGAGTTAACATTCTCGTCTCTTCGAGCTCAAAAGGAATGTTAAGGTGTATACTCTATCAGAGATCCTACTTGTGTACAATAGTGTTCTTATAAGACTGTTTTTTGAACCGAGTAGGAAGCAAGCAGAACCAGTAGAAATTAATTAATAAAAAGTACCTTAGTATAAGTTTCCAACGCTATTGGAAAGAATCCATTTGCTGTTACGCAGCAGACTCTCCTGGATCGTAAAATGACCATCAGCAAATCGTTCCTCAGCATTCTTCCTGCTCGATTCATTGGTATGAGTGTCCACAACGCTGAGTACGCTGCCGTACCAATCTTGTCGCTTTCTTCCACCAAGCCATTGCAACTGTAGGTGAACATCAGTAGCATAAATGAGCTGCCTACAGTGACGGATACGAAGCCACAACGTCTCGTGATGCTCGAGTCTTTCTACGAGTAAAAGAATTATGGTTAAAATTGTGTTGAATTAATTTTAACTTTTTGTTGTTGTTATGATTTTCTTTGAAATTCGAATAAATTTGTAATTAGAGAATTTACGAAACCTTTCCTTTGATCATTATTAATTTCCAACCGAGGACAATCTTGAATGCTCCAATCAATGAAAAATGATATATAAATTGTGTGTATTTATATTATTTTACAATAACTTAAGCATTGAACAATTTGAGGATATTAAAGAAAACAATATCAAATCTGAAACGTCTGTATGTGACAAAGTTTGGGCAATAAATTTTTTATTTCTATTATATCAAAGACACATTTTATAATTTTACACCTATGTTAACTTCGAATCTAACACAGATGATGTAAATATTCTACATATATAGAATTTCTTTCGAACCATTTTAAAAGGGTTCGAATACTCGTCAATTATTTAAAAAAAAATACTATAACGCTGACAGAACTTCGTATACGAACCAGAAATATTTGATACCCGGAAAGGCAAATTAACAAACTGAAGATTACTACTTGCATCAGTAGCGTCAGTGTAAATACATTTTCAAGCTTCACACAATAGTCGATGAGTGTCTGATGCTGCCGGATGCAATCCTTCAATTTTTCGTAAGATTTATTAGCATGGTTCGTTACACTTATATTTGCATTTTCATCCATTTTTTCGTTCGCGTGACACAATGTCGTCAACCTATATTGAAGTATACGAAACTGCCCAGCCACGTGGACGTTTATGATGCATAGAATGTTGTCGAAAGAAAAGTAACACACGCTAACCTGGTACAATGATAACACCTGTGCAAGTAAAAAGAAAATTTAACGTCTTATATTCGCTTTCATTAGATAGAAATCCAGATTAATTCAATATATCTGTAGAGCGATTTTCTTTGAGAAATTAATGCTAATAATGCTTGACAATCAGTTATGGGAAGTGAGTCGTACCTGTACAACGAACATTATTTCGAAGTAGGGAGTCATCCATAAGGGTAGGTCGAGCCACATATTGAATAGAAGTACTCTATCAGATTCATTTTTACCTATATTGGCTGAGGCATATAAATATTTAATTAGCTACTTCATGTTTTTTTAGAGGACAATAGATTTTTCGTTATTGAATTTTTTGGGGATTTCAAAGGTTAGAACAGTATCGTTTCAACTCACCAAGAATTGGTGTTACGACATAACAGGTTACAGAACAGTGAGCACTGAGAGTGACAATGCTCGTGAATAAAATACAAGCCTTTCTGCATTGGGCCACAATCTCTTGCTCCTGATAATCATAATTATTGGTCCAAAAATTATCTCGCATGTACAGAATCAAATCAAAAAATTCCATTTTGTGCGCTAGGGTGACGAACAACTTAAACTGTACCAGTATAATGCAGAGCATGTTACAGCTAACGTACAGAAAAACCTGAAAAAGCAATCAAACAGTTCGTTTATTTATTAATGAAATTATAACTTTATAATTGCACGTTTCAATATTCAAGAAATACGTGGGAGTATTGACGAAACGAATTACCAGTGAAAACTGATGAGGATAAAATTTTAAGGTAAACTTTTCTTTTTGTTATCTTATACAGATTTGAAGATAGTCATGATAATATATAAAATGTCATAATTCCATTGACTGGAGGTTTTCACTCCTAGAATCGTTTTATTGTCGAAAAACATAGTTACGTTATTACCTCTGCACGGTTTCAAAATTTCTTGAATTTTCAAGTTACCAATCTTTTTTACAAATGACAATTTTATTGTAATCCCTAATAGAGTATTTCCCAATATAATTTCTATGCATTAGGTAGCTATACTGTACAGTTGCGCTATATTACTTTTACTCACATTCAAGTCACCCCATGAGTAATACAAGTCTCTACTCTCGCTAACGATGCTGATCAATGATAGCCAGACAGTGTAACCTAAGGCGATCTTCCTTCGACGTTGCTCCTCGTCGTTGTCCGCTATCCACAAGCCAATACACTTCATGAAGAAGGCAGTTATACTGATCGAACTGTCTGAAACTTTCTTCGTTTGCATGGTGTGTATCAAATGCCTGCAAGCAAGCCCAATTTCACGGTTATCCTGAATAACAGTTTCCGCATATGAACTCAAACGGACGGGGCATCAATTTCACCGTGATGTCACTTTGATCTATTATTCTCTTTATTGGCCTCCCTGCGAATGTTGCGCTCCTTTTTTACTCATAGACAGCTTTGCTGACGACACGAGACGTGAAATGAAAGACCGATTGATAGTCTCGAAAAAAAGAGTAGTCGATCAATGGCACAGCTTGCATTATTCAGGCATAATGACTGTCACATCACCTGGAAGAACGAACAGGACCCATCATGAGGGGTCAAGTGTTACTTTGTAGACGTTTTGTGTTACCTTCTACAGACTATCTACCTGGATGCTACGATCTTCTCAGTCAATCCGGAAGACCAGTTCGGGAATATTCGAGTAAAAGAGAAGGAAACTTAAGACATGGCTTCCTGTGCGTTTCCGAACGTAATTCTCGGTCTCTACTTGGTTTTTGGGAAGCACATCGAGTTTGCTTCGTATGGAGTAAGTAATTCAATTTCAATACGTCGAATGTCTTTTGTGGTTAAAAAATTGGTAGCTGAGAATGTTGAATATTGGAGAATCTGACGTTTATTTGCGATATGTGTGCTTTCTATCGGGGTCTGTTGAAGCAAAACTTGTACGACGATTGTTTCCGTTTCCGGTGAACATCGATTTAGAATAAAATTGTTTAACAATTTCTGTCGTTATTTGTACACGGCCGACTATTTCCACTGAATCCATTGCCACGGAAAATGTGTGGGTCAAGGATGAAAATGTTGAATACATTTCTCTTCTCTCGCTCCAGGGTTGTCAAGGACATCAATCTTCTTCAACATACTTCGATCCTTTTTCTTCGCGTTTAAGCTCGAAAATTCCCTCTTGTGACGTTTGGTCAAGCATTTATAGATAACTTAAAAGATTAGTTTCAACGTGTATGAGAAATGGAGTGTGCGAACCAATTTTACGGAACAAAAACAGGGGAGGCCAGTGGTTTGGAAAATATATAAACTCAATCATACTCTCAATCGAATATAAACTTTTACAATTAATATTAAGTTAACACAGCTCTGACGGAAATCACTCTCTGAAAAAAATTGTGTATGGCATCTCCATCTTTTATACAATTTTTGTTTACCTTGCAAATTTTCCTTAATTCTTCAACTCGAAGGAAATATTTGAACGCTCTGTTTCTCATAATATGCAATGGATTTAGGGGATGAAGCATTGTTGTCAACATTAAATATCTCTAATTATATCCGTGGTTTATCGTATTCTGTTCTAGGTTAAGTAACATCCGTCTCAATTTATTGATCTCTAATATAATCATCCAAGAGTAAACATCCGCGATGTGTGGTATCCTACTTTAGCGCCAGATCTTTGTGCATCACGATCGATTTACTCTGCAGTTTTGAATATAAAAGGTTGACTAATCGGGTACAGAAACACAGAGACTGGCCTGAGACTCCAGACCCCTCCGAACGATCAATTGTCAACGAATCGCTCGACTAACGACGTCATTAACACGCGCGCGCCCACGTTAATGTTTTTCGTGACAAATCAAGGCGGAATTATACTTTAGCTGAAGTCGTTCACACTCATCGAAAATGCACGTTTCTGGAACTTATTGTGCGCGTAGGTGGCATGTTTCTATCAATGGTCTAGAGAGAAATATTTTAAGTTTCACGCATCATCGCTCACCGGTGACAACCATTATATTTAACGTGATAAATTATCCGTGAACTTCCATGATATTTGCTGTAAGATTACTTAATAAATTAATAATTACCTAACGTAGGTTTCAAAAAAAAAAACGAGGTAGATGAATTCATTATGTACAAATCAGGCACGATATCCATCAGACGATCTGTGAGGAGAAAGAAAACGTGTTACGATCAATGAGGTGCTAGCTTCTGGTCATACTTACAAAGTACTTGCTCGGGTAATGCAAGTAAACCCTGGTTGCAAGGATTTTCATTTATCCTGACAGCTGACATAGTGTTCGATCAGAAGGGTACGAACAGAATATAATAGCTTCCTTTAGATCACACAACATAGACATTGAAACGCATTGTAAAAGTATACATACACTTAAATTTACCGAATAATGAAAATTTGATAGTCGTCGAAATTTCTTTATTCTGGAATAATCATAATTGAAATCAAAGAATTGCGCTAATTCTGGGTGTGCAAGTTCAGCGAGACTCGGTCCTAATCAAAATTTATCCGTAGTCTCTGAGCGATCCCTCAACAGAGTGAAGTACGATACTGCGGTACTCATGATCTGTAACGAATGAATTTATTCCATTGTTTTAGCTTTCATTTTGAGAAAAAATGTACACATCGAGTCAAAGGCGTTAAATGTAGCGATACTAATGATTGGTGTCATAAGTGAATTAACACTTTTGTCTCTTCGAGCTCAAAAAGGGTGTTAAGGGGTATACTATCAGAAATCGTACTTGTATAAAATAGTGTTCCCGTAAGATTGCTTTTTAAACTAAGCAGGCAGCAAGCAGAACCAATAGAAATTAATTAATAAAAAGTACCTTAGTATAAGTTTCCAACGAGATTGGAAAGAACCCATTTGCTGTTACGCAGCAGACTCTCCTGGATCGTATAATGACTACCAGCAAATCGTTCCTCAGCATTCTTCCTGCTCGATTCATTGGTACGAGTGTCCATAACGCTGAGTACGCTGCCGTACCAATCTTGCCACTTTCTTCAACCAAGCCATTGCAGCTGTAGGTGAACATCAATAGCATGAATGAGCTGCCTACTGTGAACGATATGAAGCCACAACGTCTCGTTGTGCTTGAGTCTTCCTACGAGTGTAACGAGGAAATATGTTATCATTGAATTAATTTTCATTTTTGTTCTTGCCTGATTTTGAAATTCAAATTAATTTATGATCAGAGAATTAACGAAACCTTTGTTTCGATCAGAATTGATTTTCATCTGAAAAAAGAATCGAATACGCCAATCAATGAATACGAAAAACTTACAAATTTTGTCTGAATGGGAAATTGATACAGGAAGAGTACAAGGAGACAAAGTTTGATTTGCGTTTCCTATTGCACAGAGAACATATTATATTATTTTATACTTATGTCAACATTTTATCCAACGTAAAGGTTAAAAAGATTTTGTACATATTGAATTTTTTTACTGCTTTATAACACGTACAGATAATAGTCAATTATTGAAAAAAAAATTCCGTTATGTTCAGAAAACTTCGAATACGAACCACAAATATTTGAAATCCGGAAAGGCAAATTAACACACTGAAGATTAATACTTGTACCAGTAGCGTCAGCGTAAATACATTTTCAAGCTTTATACAATAATCAATTAGTGTCTGATGCTGCCGGATGCAATTCTTCAATTTTTCGTAAGATTTATTAGCATGGTATTTTACACTTATATTTGCATTTTCGTCTATTTCTTTGTTCGTGTGACACAATGTCGTCAACCTATATTGAAGTATACGAAACTGACCAGCCACATGGACGCTTATGATGCACAGAATGTTGTCGAAACAAAAGTAACACAGACTGGTCTGGTATAATGATATTACCTGTTAAAGTAAAAAAGTACTTAACGTCTTATATTCGTTTTCAATAAACGGAAATCTAGATTAATTCAATATATCTGCAGAGCGATATGCTTTGAGAAATTAATACCAATAATGCTTGATAATCTGTTACGAGAAGTGATTCGTACTTGTATAACGAACATTATTTCGAAGTAGGGAGACTTCGATAAGGGTAGGTCGAGCCACATATTAAATGGAAGTATTCTAGTAGATTCATTTTTACCTATATTGGCTAAGGCATATAAATATTTAATTAACCACTTAATCATAGTACGCATGAAAATAGTACCGGCACTGACATACTGTGTCTTTTAGCGAACAGTCGATTTTTGATTATTGAATTTTTTGAGGACTTCAAAGTGTAGAACGTTTCAAATACTTTTGTCTGGAGAAAATTCATTTTGTTGAATTTCAAGAAAATTACAAAAAAATTCCATACGTTTTCTATAGCCCTCGATCGATCGATAAAATCAATCGATAGTACAAACGACACGATAGAAAAACGTGTCTGGATAGACTCTTTAGGCGCGTGAAGCATAAAAGACCTTGTGTGTCTGTGGCGGATAAAAATTAGATGGACGTACAGCAAAGTGGTGTTGAAAGACTACTTTGAAAAAAAGATTACAAAGTATTCCCGAATAAAATAACTTTGTGGTATAGTTATGTTTAGAAACTTGTTGGAAATGATCATTCAACAATAATAGTTTGATAACGTGAATATTTAAAAAATGCATTCACAAATTATAAAGGTTACCAACAATTATATTTATATAGTCGGCAATTATATATTAATTACTATGCATTATTAAACATACAATGTAATGTTGTTTCAACTCACCAACAACTGGTGTTATAATGTAAGCGCTCATAGAACAGTGAGCTGCGACAGTGACAATGCCTGTGAATAAAATACAAGTTTTTCTAGACTGGGCCATAATCTCTCGCTCCTGATAATCATAATTACTGTTCCAAAAATTATCTCGCATATACAGAATCAAATCAAAGAATTCCATTTTGTGTGCTAGTGTGACGAACAGTTTAAAATATACCAGTATAATACTGAGAACGTTACAGCAAACGTACAGAAAAGTCTGAAAAATCAATCAAACAGTTTGTTCATTAGTTAATGCAATTACAATTCTATAATTATTCATGAAATACTTCAGTGTATCGTCTAAATGAATTATAAGTGAAAATTGATGAGAAAGGGAAAAGCATTCGAAGAAAATTAGTTCCTTTTTAAAAAGTTCTTCTCAT
This sequence comes from Ptiloglossa arizonensis, assembly GCF_051014685.1. Lineage (NCBI taxonomy): Eukaryota > Metazoa > Arthropoda > Insecta > Hymenoptera > Colletidae > Ptiloglossa > Ptiloglossa arizonensis. Next base: position 7,935,737 of record NC_135055.1, read on the forward strand.
CGTGTTGTAACAGATCAAAAATCATAAAATTTTTAAGTAAACTTCTTTTGGTAGCTTATACAGGTTTCGAGAGAATACACGAAACCACACAATTCCTTTGACTGGAAGTTTTCACCCCACGAATCGTTTTATTGTCGAGAAAAATAGTTATATTATTACTTCTGTCCACGTACAAAATTTTGGAATTTTGAAGTTGCCAAACTTCTCTTACAAATTATGTTTTCTACTAAAAGACGGTAAACGCGCTAAAGACGTCCATATTTAACACACTCAATAATAGTTTTATAGTAGTTGTACTCACATTCAAGTCACTCCAGGAGTAAAACAAGTCTCTACTCTCAACAACGACGCTCACCATTGTTAGCCCGACAGTGTAACCTAAGGCGATCTTCCTTCGACGTTGTTCTTCGTCGTTGTTTGCTATCCACAATCCAACGCACTTCATGAAGAAGGCAGTTATCCTGATCGAACTGTCCGAAACTTTCTTCGCTTGCATGGTGTGTATCAAATGCCTGCAAGCAAGCCCAATTTCACGGTTATCCTGAATACCAGTTTCCTCATATGAACTCAAACGGACGGGACATCACTTTCACCGTGATGTCACTTTGATCTATTATTCCCTTTATTGGCCTCCCAGCGAATCTTGCGCTTCTTTTTTACTTATAGACAGATTTGCTAATGACACGAGACGTGAAGTGCAAGACCGATTGATGGTCTCGAAAAACAGAGTACTCGATCAATGGCGTAGCTTGCATTATTCAGGCATAATGATTGTCACATCACCTGTAAGAACGAACAGGACCCATCATGAGGTGTCAAGTGTTACTTTGTAGACGTTTTGTGTTACCTTCTACAGACTATCTACCTGGATGCTACGATCTTCTCAGTCAGTCCGGAATACCAGTTCGGGAATATTCGTATAAAAGAGAAGGAAACTTAAGACATGGCTTCCTGTGCGTTTCCGAACGTAATTCTCGGTCTCTACTTGGTTTTTGGGAAGCACATCGAGTTTGCTTCGTATGGAGTAAGTAATTCAATTTCAATACGTCGAATGTCTTTTGTGCTTAAAAAATTGATAGCTGAGGATGTTGAGTATTGGAGAATCTGACGTTTATTTGCGATATGTGTGCTTTCTATCGGGATCTGTTGAAGCAAAACTTGTACGACGATTGTTTCCGTTTCCGGTGAACATCGGTTTAGAATAAAATTGTTTAACAATTTCTGTCGTTATTTGTACACGGCCGACTATTTCCACTGAATCCATTGCCACGGAAAATGTGTGGGTCAAGGATGAAAATGTTGAATACATTTCTCTTCTCTCGCTCCAGGGTTGTCAAGGACATCAATCTTCTTCAACATACTTCGGTCCTTTTTCTTCGCGTTTAAGCTCGAAAATTCCCTCTTGTGACGTTTGGTCAAGCATTTATAGATAACTTAAAAGATTAGTTTCAACGTGTATGAGAAATGGAGTGTGCGAACCAATTTTACGGAACAAAAACAGGGAAGCTTAGTGATTTGGAAAATATAACAACTTAATCATACTCTCACTCGAATATAAACTTTTACAATTAATATTAAGTTGACACAGCTCTGACGGAAATCACTCTCTGAAAAAGATTGTGTATAGCATCTCCATCTTTTGTACAATTTTCTTTTACCTTGCATATTTTCCTTAATTCTTCAACTCGAAGGAAATATTTGAACATGCACGATCGAAAATGCACGTTCCTGATTGAGCGTATAGTTTGCAAGTTTCTATCAAAGGTCTAGTGATAAACAGCGACAAACCGAAACATTTTACGTTTCAAACATCGCTTACTGGTGACCACAATGAAGTTTAACGTGATAAATGATCCATGAAATTTCCTGATACTTTCTGTGAGATTATTTAATAAACTAAGAACTACCCTAAGAATAAGTAACTAGCATCTAAAATGTGTCGATCTGACAAAGTTATAATTCTACAGTTTATCAAACCGCTTGTTAAGTTCACGCATTTTCGAATAGACTGTTACGGACGGGACAGAGGAGGTAAAATACATGTTGAATTGTAGTACAATTACAGATTTCAATAAAAAGTAGTTAGATCAATCCATTGTGTATAATTCAAGCACAATGTCCATCAGATTATCTTTGAGGAGAAAGAATACGTGTTACGATCTACTAGGTGCTACGTCCTGGTTATTAAGTACTACTTACAAAGTACGTGCTTGGGTAATGCAAGCAATTAATTTATCTTGATAGTTGACATAGTGTTCAATTAGAAGTGTATTAACAGGATATCATAGCTTCCTGTGCGTCACTCAACATAGACATTCGAACGTATTGTAAAAGTCTGTACACTTAAATTTACCGAATAATTAAAATTTGATAGTCGATGAAATTTTTTTATTTTCGAATAATCATATATGAAATCAAAGAATTGCACTAATTCTGTGTATGCAAGTTCAGTGAGACTCGGTCCTAATCAAAATTTATCCGTAGTCTCTGAGTGATCTCTCAATAGAGTGAAGTACGATACTGCAGTACTCATGACCTGTAACGAATGAATTTATACCATTGTTTTAGCTTTCATTTTGAGAAAAAATGTACACATCGAGTCAAAGGCGTTAAATGTAGCGATACTAATGATTGGTATCATAAGTGAATGAACACTTTTGTCTCTTCGAGCTCGAAAAGGATGTTAAGGGGTATACTATCAGAAATCGTACTTGTATAAAATAGTGTTCCCGTAAGATTGCTTTTTAAACTAAGCAGGCAGCAAGCAGAACCAATAGAGATTAATTAATAAAGATTACCTTAGTATAAGTTTCCAACGATATTGGAAAGAATCCATTTGCTGTTACGCAGCAAACTTTCCTGGATCGTAAAATGACCATCAGCAAATCGTTCCTCAGCATTCTTCCTGCTCGATTCATTGGTATGAGTGTCCACAACGCTGAGTACGCTGCCGTACCAATCTTATCACTTTCTTCTAACAAGCCGTTGCAGCTATAGGTGAACATCAATAGCATAAATGAGCTGCCTACAGTGAAGGTAGTAAAGCCACATCGTCTCGAGATGCTGGAGTCTTCCTATGAGTAAGAATGAGTAAAAATGTTATCGTTCAACTAATTTTACTTTTTATTCTTACCTGACTTTTTTGAAATTCAAATAAACTTATAATTAAAGAAGTAACTTCAAATCTCAATAATTAATAATAATTCAGATTTTCAATTGAGAAAGGAACTGACTACACCAATCAATGAATCCATTTTATCTGAATGGAAAAGTGATACAGAAAGGGTACAAGGGGACAAAGTTTGATTTGTGTTTTCTATTACACAAAGAACATATTATATTACTTTATACTTGTATCAACATTTTATCTAACGTAAACGTTGAAAAGATTTTGCACATATTGAATGTTTTGAGTGCTTTTAAACACGTACAGATAATAGTCAATTATTGAAAAAGAGATTCCGTTACGTTCAGAAAACTTCGAATACGAACCACAAATATTTGAAATCCGGAAAGGCAAATTAACACACTGAAGATTAATACTTGTACCAGTAGCGTCAGCGTAAATACATTTTCGAGCTTCACACAATAGTCGATGAGTGTCTGATGCTGCCGGATGCAAGCCTTCAATTTTTCGTAAAATTTATTAGCATGGTTCGTTACACTTATATTTGCATTTTTGTCCATTTTTTCGTTCGCGTGAGACAATGTCGTCAACCTATATTGAAGTATACGAAACTGACCAGCCACATGGACGCTTATGATGCATAGCATGTTGTCGAAACAAAAGTAACCCACGCTAACCTGGTACAATGACAACACCTGTGCAAGTAAAAAGAAAATTTAACATCTTATATTCGCTTTCATTGGATAGAAATCCAGATTAATTCAATATATCTGTAGAGCGATTTTTTTTTTGAGAAATTAATGCTAATAATGCTTGACGATCAGTTATGGGAAGTGAGTCGTACCTGTATAACGAACATTATTTCGAAGTAAGGAGTCATCCATATGGGTAGGTCGAGCCACATATTAAATGGAAGTATTCTAGCAGATTCATTTTTACCTATATTGGCTAAGGCATATGTATATATATATATATATATTTAATTAACTACTTGATGTTTCTGTATGGGAGTTAATCTCCCACATACGTATTGGATCGTTTAGTGGGCAGTCAATTTTTCGTTATTGAATTTTTTTGGGATTTCAAAGTCCAGAACATCATAAGTGATTTATTATTGGAGAAAATTCATCCTACAGAACTTCAATCGCTAAAATCAACCGGTCGTACTGACCGCGCGACGAAAGAATGCTTACAGATACATTCTTTAGGCGCGCGGAGTATAGAAGACCCGGTGTGTCTGTGGTGAATTGAAATAAGATGGACGTACACACCGCGGTAGTGTGGTGTTAAAAAGGTCACTAACAAATATATGTATGTAATCTGCAGCGATATATTATTTAATATTAATAATCATACAAAGAATGCAATGTTGTTGTAACTCACCAACAACCGGTGTTATGATGTAAGTGATCATAGAACAATGAGCTGCGACAATGACAATGCTTGTGAATAGAATACAAGTCTTTCTGGATTGGGCCACAATCTCTTGCTCCTGATAATCATAATTATTGTTCCAGAAATTATCTCGCATATACAGAATCAAATCGAAGAATTCCATTTTGTGTGCTAGTGTGATGAACAGTTTAAAATTTACCAGTATAATACTGAGATTGTTACAGCAAACGTACAGAAAATCCTGAAAAAGCAATCAAACAGTTTGTTTATATTCTGTTATACTTATTTGTTTGTTATATTGATAACACTATCGAATCATAATGGAACAGATTAATCCAGGAGTGATATTTCCTTCTGCCTACAATACATACGTCTTTCGAAACCTGTGTTTCTTTTGCGATTCATAATATAATACTTCTTCAATAGTGTAGCTACAGTGTATAACAGTTGTACTCACGTTAAAGTCATCTCTTGTGTAATACATTTCTCTGATCCCGATAAAAATGGCAATCGATATTGAGCAGATAGTGTAACCTAAGGCAATCTTCCTTCGACGTTGCTCTTCGTCGTTGTTTGCTATCCACAAGCCAACGCACTTCATGAAGAAGGCAGTTGTGTCGATCGAACTGTCTGTAACTTTCTTCGTTTGCATGCTGCGTATCAAGTCGCTGCAAGCAAGACTGATTTCTTGGTTATCCCTGGCACCTATTTCCGCATATGAATTCTAACGGTGGGGGCATCAATTCCTTCGTGATGTCACTTTGATCTGGTATTCCCCTTATTGGTCTCCCTGCGAATTTTCTGCTGTTTTTTTTTATTGACAGACCGCTTCACCGAAGACACGAGACATGAATTGCAAAACCGATTGATGATCTCGCATAGGCTTCGAAAAAATGTGTACTCGGTAAATGGTGTTACTATGCATTATTCAGGCATAACGACTGTCATGTCACCTGTACGAACGGACAGCACTCATCATGAGGTGTCAAGTGGTACTTTGTGGGCATTATGTGTTGCTTTGTACAAAGTATCTAGCTGGGTGCTACGAACATTTCAGTTCGTCTGGAAGTCCAGCTCTGGAATATTCGAGTAGAGGGGAAGAAAACTTAAAACGTGGCTCTTCGTACGTCTCTGAACGTAGTTCTCGGTCTTCACTTGGTTTTTGGAAAGCGTACCGAGTTTGCTTCGTATGGAGTAAGTAATTCAATTTCGATACGTCGTATGTCCTTTGTGCTTAAAAAATTGGTAGCTTAGAATGTTAAATATTGCAAGATCTAATTTTTGTTTGCGATATATATGCATTCCATTGGGTTCTGATGAAGCAAAACTTATACGATGGTTGTTTCTATTTCTGGTGAATCGATTTAAAATCAATTTTTTCTTCTCGTTTGATGAAGCAAAACTTATACGATGGTTGTTTCTATTTCTGGTGAATCAATTTTTCTTCTCGTTTAAACTCGAAAATTCTCTTTTGTGACGTTTGGTCGAACGTTTATAGATAACGTAAAAGATTATTCCCAATGTGTATGAGAAACAGAGTGTGCGAACCAATTTTACGAGTAATTAATTCAACGTGGAATAGTTGATATTATCGTCGACGAATGAGTTCCCATCGTGTTTGCTTTGCGACTGAAACCGCCTATGACGAAATTGACGACCATGTTTTTGTCTCAGTAGACGGTATAATAGAGTCTCAGTCTCGTTGAGTGATTATTAGATAGTGGGAAGAAGTTCCGCTCTCGTTGAATGACTCTTGGGGGAGAAAATCTCGCGCGATGTTTTGCCTCGGTTTCTTCGGTAATTTATTGCTCGTGGTTGGTACCGTTTTTTTTTATAAAATATCTTCGTCAAATTGAAGACTATCCTGGGAAGTATACTTCGTATACAATGCACCAAAACTCGCTGCACAACATCGTAGAAATTCAAAGAATTTTTAATCAAATTAATCTACCTCTAATTAATCTAATCTACCTCAATACGAACATCCGGAGATGTTCAAGTTGGTAAACCGATGTTAATTTAGTTAAAAAATTTTTAGCATTATCAGAGCGTATCTCTTCAATTATTTCGTCGCATAAGTATGTTAGATGTACAGTGATGCGGTCTAAATAATCTATATTAATTGTGCAAATTTCCGATGGGGATCAAAATCATGAGATTGGACGAGAATGCACTTCGATGTATTATTTAAATATTTTATTCCACAGTATTGCGGAGGCAGTTCCAAAAGTCGATGGATTATAAGCTTCTCGATTAAAAATTAATATTTCAACGTACGAGTCGCACGTATTTTATTTGCAACGATCGATAATCAATGCCAAAGCCTGATCGACTCGTTTGCAATATAATTGTATTCCGATCGAATGATTTTCCTCGTCTGTAAATCAAGTTCCAGCAAACTAAATTTCTCATCCCCGTGCAAATTTTTACAAATAACCAAACATTAGTCCGCCAACTTTTTCAGTTAAAAAATAATTTCGATACAATTTTTAACGAAAAGTGGACTGTAGAAAGAAATGGGATCGAATAACATATTGACAATTGTACGAAAGAGGCAAGGTACACTCTAAGTTCTATTATTAATCTACCTGAAAATGAACATCCAGAGATGTTCGAGTCCAGTGACTAAACGCGGTTCGTTGCATTCGCGATAAAATTACATTAAACGTCTCCACCGGTTTGTTTACGTTCGCATTAAGCTCTTCCCTCGTTAAAGCGATCGCTCTATCAATCTGCAGTATCATGGTGGCCAAGAAATGTCCAGAGGTTAACGAGACTTGTCTATGAGTTGCAGAAAAAAACTCTCAACTTCCCTCGTTACAACAGCTTCTTGACAGTGACATTGGATCGAGAGATATTCGAATAGTCCAAAATAAACGTTCTGGCGAAAGCAAGCTTCCAAAGTAACTCTATTCTAGTTAATAATTATATTCGTCAGATCTCTGCAAAAGATATACTCCTTTCCTTGCTCTACAAACAAATTCTGCCTACTTCGAAATGACAGAGCTTAATATATTTTACCTTTAACAGTATTGGGTACAGAATGTGGCGAAGAATATGTAAACAGGATTCGGTAATTTTTACAGAGAAGTTTCATCTCATAAACGATAGCACATCGAGATTCTCAAAATGTGAACAATGAAGTCGATAGGAGATATACTATATTCAATCGCGACGTTTTCCAAGATGTTCCAATATATGTGTATACAAAAAGAGTCTGGAATCGTTGAGTTGACTACTTGATAACACGGCTGACTAGATCCGTGGAATGTCATCTACAGAGTAGTCACGTAATTGCCAACATAGAAACTTCAACGTGTATACTCTTCAAATGGTCTTTCTCGTTCGAGAAAGCCTCTCGTTCGAAGCTGGTGACCTTCTCCTCGCACGAGAAGAGTCACCAGACCCCCAGTGGCATTCTTCTCGTGCGCGTATTATACATAGATTCAAGTTCACTCGCGTCCCGAGGCTACCGGAGGGCGAGTGTTTTTCTCACGGTTTGAAAAAGACGAGGTGAAACGATCGAGGGATACCCAAACGATTCTCCCAGATTGCGTGAAAACGGTCCCCTTGATCGTCGCTACCATTCGTGTTCGAAAAAAAAGAAAACCGCATCGATCCAACGTGTTCGTGTTTTTCAGGGTGCGTCTGGGGTAATAGGTGTTCACGATAGCCGCTCAGCTTACTCTTCCATTTGCTTTGAAATGGAAATTGGCAGCAATCTCGAGATCCTGGACTAACGACACGGTAAATCGAATTACTCGCGTTCAAAGTCGATCATCGGACCACCACGCTGCAAACGGGCTGATTTCATCGTTCGCGTCCGCTTAGCTGCACGCTGCCATTTTCATCGGCTCGTTAATGGGTCCGCGAGGCTTCTCAAATATTTACCGGACTGGTCAGCTTCGACAAGGCCATTCGGAGAATGATCGTCGCTTTTACGTGCTCCCGTATTCACCTCGATTGAACGACGCAATTTTAGGAGTTCTGCGTCGGCCTCGATTAGAGGTTTGTCAACGATTATCGTACGATGTTTGGAGAGAAACAATACTGCATTGTTAATTGTCGTTGACTAGAGGTAGGTGTTTTAAGAATCGAGCGTTGTTTTCTGCGTGTGACTCGGTCGTAAACGTGTGTAAACATGATCGTTATAGTTCAAGTATCGTGAAATCAATTGTTTGCACCATGGTGACTGATCAAATGCAGCCTGCTGCTGTGATCGTCGGTACAAAGTTTACATAATTATTTCTTTTTACAGAGGTGCCTCCTTAACTGTCGTAGGCTCGAGGTTTAGCCTTTATGCGTCATTTTGTATACTCAAGCATACAAATTTAATCGTACGTGTACAAACAACAGGGTACCTTCTTAATACAGTGACGTATCTTTAACTGCCATATACTTGGAATTCTGCTTACTCGTGTATGTACAACTTTTGTGATAGATTTTTGTGAAATCGAAATATAATGCAGCTTTATTTTCATACGAAATTAAGAGGATTATTCTGCTGGTTTTATTTAAGGAAAACCGGTTACGTAAACGAATTTTTATCTTCGAAACTATCGACCGAAGTGAGTTCGTCTCCTTTCTTGTTTTTATCGAGAAGAGTTGTCCTATCGAACTGAATCTTCTTTCGCCATGAAAAGGTTACGTTAAACAACAAACAAATTCTTATTTGCAAATTCTTGATTGAAATGCTAATATCTTGAAATTTGTTTAAAACGAGGGAATTTCTCGCAACTTTCTCCGCGGAATGTTACTTCTAGGGTGGGTGTTCTTTAATTAAATTTCAAAAACCGAGAAGATGAAATTGGTTGATATACCAGGGATTTAATCGAGTTGCTCTTGCACGAGTGGCGCACCGTTTGTCGTGATTTATTCCCGTGGCACGTTTTGAGAATCGTTCTAAAAGTCCCAGACAATGTAGCAACAAAACTACATCCTTATTAATCAAAGTCACCTCCACGGTCGGTTACGCTTATCTTCTGGATTTACCGAGAGTCTTGCTCAAATCGAAAACTTAGTTCTGTGAGATTATCTATATACTCCACAATGGATTTAAATAAGATTCTTGCCTCGATTGGAAACCTAAATACGATAAATTTTTATCTTATGCCATTTTGAACGTTTTTGTATAAAAGTAATAAAAGGAATAAAATGATCTGTCAATCCAACGTTTTACAATTCTATAAAATTCCTGTGACGAATAAAAAGATTACTTTACAAAATTATTTCTAGTTTATCTCAAATGATATTTCACCATAAGTCGAATTGTAAATCGAGGTGTGGTCCCTTGGTTGAAGTATTAGCAGCACCTGTGAGCTCTTCTCGAAACGTTTCTTTGCTATAGCCACTTCCGGGTTACAGATTGTTTCAATAAAGTGCACTTTCGCGAAACTTTGCTTTCATTAATCAAGAGCGTTTTTGCAGCTTCATTGCTGGCCGCCAAATAGTCTTCTGTGTGCCTCGTACTCTGGTTAGATTTAAGGGTTGCCGGTAAATCACGAAAACCGGAAATCTGTCCGTTGTAAATTTCACACGATGCGCGTAGTGGGACATATTTCCCAAAAGTGTGATAAAAATTCAAAACAACCAATTTATCAACATTCAGAATACGAAGATAATTAATTACCAAGAATTACACGGTGTCCAAATTATGAGAATCTTTACGAGAAGCAATTCTTCGGTCGATTGATTAATCCCTAACATTAACGAAACTTGACATATTTATAGAAAAGCTAAAAATATTCAAAGAATAGTTTTCTTCGTCGTCAATGTTCGATCAAAGTTAGGAGTGAAATATCTATTTGGTTCGATATTGTAGGAAAAATTGAAAAAATTGTTCACGTAGTTGAAACTGTGTTTAAAAATTGTACAATCGATACTGTTTGTTTAAATTGAATAGTTTTCGAAATACCGGTCCGAATTTGTGTTTCACATCCACCTTTAATCGATGACAAATATACTTGTACAGGTATTCTTGAGTATTCTATAAAACTGTTAAATATTATAGTCACACCCCTTGTGAAATTGTAAGACAACTTCAAGAAAAGATAAAGTTAACCAATAATGTATGTTATTACACAAAATCATTTTTACTCCAATTTACAAACGATGGATTGACACTGATATTGTACCGGGCACTCCCTATTATTAAATAACCAGACATTGGAGGGTTAAATTTTTGCAACACTTGAACTCCCCTGTTTCAAGATTGAACGTGCAAGGGAATCAACTACGGTCTCTTAATCTTGTTCTCGCGGTCCTTAAGACTCAAGGCAAAGCTCGAGTGACTTATCTTTATCCACCTTCTGATAACCTGTCCGATAAGCTTTCGTTTCTCAGCGAGGAGAAGTGGATGGCACGAAACAACGTCGACCAATAGAATTTATTCAACCAGTGAACAGAGTCGATACAATATTCTTTACCGATGACTTGACAAGATCCTTGGCAACAGAAATCGAGAGGAAAACGAGTTAGGCAGAAATATGTGTACGTGTCGAAGAGCTGCTGATAAAATCGACACTTTTAAACATCTGAACTAGATAACCACTTCGATAAATATTAGGAAAATACAATACTCGAAGAATACATTGTCCAGATGATTCAAATTTGTGAATCGAAATAGTTGGGAAGGCTGTCGAGGAAATGGAAGAAAAAACTTTTAGGGTCGATAGGTCTGGCTGAAGAAATAAGAGGACAATTAACGATCGAGAGTTCACAATTTTGAAAACGTTTGATATTTTATGGAATTATTAAACACAGTACCGTACTCTAAAATATCCCCACTGTATCTAACTCGCTTCTCTGAGCGTAGACGAGAATAACGCAGCTAAATTATTGGAATATCTAACGAAAGTACATTTTGAAAATCTTGGTACGAGCGATAAAGACATACGCGTTGAAGATTCTCTCCAAATTTGATGTCAATCGATCGATTGAAACTCGAGATATCAGGACCACCATTTGGAATGAAATGATTTCGAGAAAACCGTGTTTAAAGTGTTTCACACCGAACATATGTATTTACGAGGACCATACATCGATACATTTCCATGAAATGTCCTTTTTCTAGTACCAGGCACGTGAACATTTCTTCCTCTGCCTTCTTCGTTATGGAACATTGATATAAAACTAATGCAAGACCGATACAACACTAATTTAACACTGCTAGATAAATTTCACACACTAGATCTCACCACTCGGAACTCTGCTTTGCTCGACGGTCGAAACTAAACTAAACACGACGAATGCCCCGATACATACCTGAGGTAGACTAACAGGCCTGAAAGGTGTCCCTTTTCAATGTCGAAATCCTCTGATAATGAAAACCGCGGCGAACTTGTGGAAATAAATATATTCGCGTGACATTGCGGCACCGTGTAACGATACGTTTGTAACTTCGTTAATTTTGCGAAGCCAGCAATACTTTCGGCCGAAAATTTTCGAAAGTAGACCGTTTCGAAGGTTAACCAACCTTCTGGAACCTTGAGAAAACAAAAATTGAAAAAAATTCGGATTTTCAAAGTTCTAAACTAGAATACTCTTCATTCTGAATATTCGTTTACAGTGTTACAATATCGGCAATAACTTCAAAATAATATAGTAGAAAATGTAGTCTGATACTAGAGTGAGTCTCGCAGTATACTACAGCGAGTCTCGCTCGCTGTTGCTCCGTCTCTCTCGCATTCAACGCATCTTATTCGTTTTTTGCGTTACGCAGCTATTTGCGTTTATCGTTTGACTAGGTTTCATAATTCTGACTTCTAACGTACTAGGTGGTTCAATAAGTTTTGTTGTTCAATAAAGCTTATTGAACAGTATAGTACTAGGTTGCTCAATAAGTTTTGTCGTTCGATTAAACTTATTGAACAGTACTACAATGAACAGTACACTCGATAAACCTTATTGAACGGTACTACATTGAACAGTGCGTTCGATAAACTTATACTGTTCAATATAGTGTTCAATGTAGTACTGTTCAATAAGTTTTGTCGTTCGATAAAATTTATTGAACAGTACTACATTGAACTGTACTTTCGATAAAACTTATTGAACGGTACTACATTGAACAGTACGTTCGATAAACTTATACTGTTCAATATATAGTAGTATTCAATGTAGTACTGTTCAATAAGTTTTGTCTTTCGGTAAAATTGATTGAACAGTACTACATTGAATAGTATGCTCGATAGAACTTATACTGTTCAATGTAGTGTTCAATGTAGTACTGTTCAATAAGTTTTATCGAACAACCTATTACTTCTTTCAAGCCTGATATTTCATCGATTCTACATAACTCACCGACGAAAGTGATTCTCTAAGTAGCGTGTAAGCTCGGCGAACTTTTTCCAACTGTTTGCCGAACGACGTTTTACATTTCGAGGGAACTTTTTTCAAGTTCCTGGGAAGAACGGGAGGGCAAAGGAAAAAGAAAAAAAAGGAAACCGACGGAAAAATAGCGCGGATAAGAAAGAAAAGTGGCAGGAAGGGAAGCGAAAGAGTCGTACTAATTGTTACGATCGATGCGCCGATAATTAGGTTGCGGGATCGACGATAAACCGTCGAACCCAGCGAAACGCTGCGAGGGGGGCGTGTGGGGAGGGGCTGGAAGCAATTATGCAAGGAAAAGGTGCCGTGTCCATGTCATTGGCCGACATATAGGACGTTCGCGTTAATAGCGTTTTCCTTGCAAGTGACACGTGTCAGCGAAAAATAGAAAAGGGAAAAGTTTCAGCACATGGCGGATGAAATTAATAATTTTCAATACTTTTTGCCGAAAGTTGCAGTCTCGTTCGGTATACTTCGCGCCCGAGTAAATCGAAACACTTAGCAATACCGTATTTATTACCAGCTGCGGATGAGATTACGTGATGCGTTAAATATAATTCTCGTTTTATCGTGTACAGGGTGGTCCGTGAGAAATGGAACCTTTCAGCGGGTTCAGGTTCCAAAGTATGGAGAAATTTTACGGAAACTGTTCAACTATTACGTGTCGTACAAAGAATTTTAGTATTACAACTAACGCTGGGTTATCGATACACTATAGTTTCTCTTCAGAAGTCAAAATATAAAAGTTTCTTTACCCTAAGAAAAATAAATCCCTGGGAAATTTACCAATTCGTTCGTAATTTTATTTCTCACGTATGGTTTAGTTTGAGTGATAATTAATTCCCAGACATAAATTCTCAAGAAATTCACACGCCACTCGCAGAATTTTAGAATTACAACTAACGTTGAGATATCGATACACTATAGTTTCTCTTCAGAAGTCAAAATATAAAAGTTTCTTTACCCTAAGAAAAATAAATCCCTGGGAAATTTACCAATTCGCTCGTAATTTTATTTCTCACATATGGTTTAGTTTGAGCGATAATTAATTCCCAGACATAAATTCTCAAGAAATTCCTGTACCCAAAGAAAACTAAATCCCTCAAAAATTTCCCAATTGGTCGGCAATTTTATTCGTTTCGTATCGCTTGGTTCGAGTGTTAATTAATTCCCGGCTATAAATTCTCGAGGAATGTCTTTTCGTAATGTTCGAGGAATAAAATTCCACGCGACAGAGGGTTGAGGGACCAGTCCCTCTTCGTCGTAACGCTGGAAACAAGTCGGGACAGGAACGTTGGAGTAACGCGGACACCCTGTATAGGTGCGGCCACTCACGGCAGACTGTAGGTCGTAGGTTGGAGGCAGCGGGACGCCGCTCGAGTTCAATGTGTAGGTACGCCTCACACACGCAACAGAGGGTGAGTGTATCGAGTGCGCTGGCTGCACGGGGTGAACGTCCCGAGGTGACCGCGTCCCGCACCCTCCAACCTGCAGCGCTTCTGAGAGTCTCCTTCGGAAACTGGGGCTCGGTTCCACTATGCCAGGCAGCCAGCCGTGCTTCGATCCTTCCCTCTGGCGAACGTGATGACCCCGCCTAGACGCCTCCTGACACCTCCGACTGAACTGTTAAACGTCCAGTGTTTATCAACAATGCTCGCCAGCCGCTCGAGGTCGAGTAATTTCGTTTCGGGTGAGGCTTGCTTTTCACTTTCTTCCTTCTTTTTCCAACGATAGAATTTACCACGAAGGGCCCGGACGATCGAACGATTCCTTATCGAGTCATTCCGTGGGTAATGTCGTTTTCGTGTAGATATTACACGTAACCGAAAAGTGAATCTTGACTGGTGCCTAGTCAATAATCTGCAACAATCGTAGCTGAAGAATTATTTTACGGATATCCGAGTAAATATTAACTCTTGACCAGGTATACTTAATTATATTTTTATCCAACGTTTGGTATTGTTTTGAATTCTTGAGTTAAACGTTGAATGTTACAATTGAGAAGGGATTTGTTTGTAGAACGAACACTGTGTGGATAATTTAAGGTCGATTTAACTTATTCGGAGGTGAATTATTATTATTTTTTTTTTTAAATACACTACGATTAAAATTGGTATCGATTTATGAATATTTATTCGTAATTTTCGTAGCTGCTTCCACGTTAAAATATTTAAACTAACATTGAGACTCAAATTTCGATAATGTAACTTAACTGACCAGTCCTGTATAGAAACATAAAATGTAAAAGAGGAACTGTCGATTAATATAACATTACATGCAAATCAGCTCGTGTCATTAGTAACACCACTGGTCACAATTATTAATTAATCACGAGAAATAATATGACTTCTGTGTTCAATAAAACGTCTATGTTTTGTATTTTATCTCTAATATTTTATTACCCAGGACTTTAAAAAAATGTGATCCTCCAACAGAGCGTTATTTTCTTCGTTAGGGAACACACTATGAAAAAGCAACTGTACTGTGCAAATGAGTTGCGACACTTTTTTACATCCAATCGAACAGAAATTTTACCTTGACTTCAAGGAAAGTTTAAAGGGCCATTTGTGCGGAAATAGGGAAAAATAGATCAGACTGGAAAAATATGTGTCACGATAAACAAATTCACGACCCGTTTTATACACGAGTATAGTCGTTCGAAAATTACATAGCTTGTTCGAGCTAGTCGGATAAAGAATGGATATTGACAAAATATTTTATATTCAATATCTAGAGAAGAGAGTCGGTGACGCGTTAATTTTTTTTAATATTTTCTACGACCTAACATCTTTGTTGGAATTAAAATTTCAGTTAAAATTTTACGATTAAAGTTACCTTTTAATCGTATTTCCTACAATTTCTTCAATTATGTATCTTGCAAGAAACATCGGTCCTTCGTACCAATTTTTTCAATACTCAAATTGGTATTTCCTCGCAGATTTATTCCCACCATTACTTAAAACACCATAATTTGGCTGTTCAGGACGAGTGAGTGCCTACCAAATCACACTGATCGATCGGTTTGTCACTTTCTCTCATTTCTCTGAAACGACATAAACGTGAATACCGTCTTTAGCATGATACACAATCGAAGAAAGGCCTTGAATAACCAGTTAAGTTCGATCCGAATGTACAAACATACACGACTGACTTTCAATTATAAACCGTGACACGATCATTGCTTCGAAGCATCTTACTATCTTCCGTGTTCCCGTCAGGCCCAAAAATTCTCCCACCTTTCTAAAAAAAAAAAAAAGAAGAAGAAAGAAACAAACCTGCACGAAAGCTGCGAGAGAAATGTGCAAAACGGTATTATTTTTCCATCGCCGTTCGTTAAAAATACAGTTTACGGTAGAAATTCCCTCGAAAAGCACTCCGAGTAAATTAAGAGACTATTAAACTAGCAATATTACTCGAACCTCGGGCGATTAACGCTTAAATTCTGCATGCACGGCACAGAGGATCCCGGGCAAAATCGGGCCGGGATATTATTTCTCAATCATCCTCGCAATTAAAGCAAAAGGTTTTCGAGCGGTCACTAGTTCGCTAGCTAGAGTCCCGTAATAAATCATCGACCTTGACACATATCGCGGGCGACATACGCGAATATGTGTCAGCGCACACGAATGAGCACGGTCATGGATGCATTCGAACAGGTTCGCGATACACACCCACACGGATCCGCGTCCAATGGTTGAATGTGTCTATTCAGTCTGTCTTTGTCACGGGCATCGTGCACAGTCGCATGCTTTATGCACACTTAATTACACGTTATTGCGCTTCGGAGGACACCGTAAAGTTTTCCCTCCTGTGTACGCTGGGATCGACGCTGTGTTCGATCAGGTGCGCAATTGTTTCGCGTGGTAGAACGTTCGGTGTAATCCTGATCCCACGAGCGGTGGATCGACGAGGGCCTCGAGGTCGTAGGTGACGTTACTGTTCCCAGTATTTGGAACATTGGTCCGTCGTTGGTAACGCACGAGTCTGACTATCGATGGGGGCTTAAGAGAACCGTCTCGAAAGGAACGAGGGTCCTGAGGGTTAGGATCGATGACTCAGCCTTGGTGATGTAGGCTACTAAACCGAGGCCTACGAAGAGTGCCATTTATTGGTCTCTGTTGGATTTAGACCCCTTCGTGACGCACGATCGCTAAGCTGAGAGAGATACTCTTCCCTTATTTTATGGTATACCCTCTAGTATACGGATCTCTCGAGTTTACGATAGTATCTACTCTTATCGTCCGGTTTTGAACCGTTAAGATTGTGAATCTCGATGAAAAAGTATACCCACACCTGGAAAGATAACTCCTGGGGATACTTTTCTTAAAGAAGCAATGAGAAAGTGTACCTAGAGCTGGAAGGATAACTCCTGGGGATACTTCTCTTAAAAGAAGCAATGAGAAAATGTACCTAGAGCTGGAAAGATAACTCCTAGGGATACTTTTCTTAAAGAAGCAATGAGAGAGTGTATCTAGAGCTGGAAAGATAACTCCTGGGGATACTTTTCTTAAAAGAAGCAATGAGAAAGTGTACCTAGAGCTGGAAAGATAACTCCTAGGGATACTTTTCTTAAAAGAAGCAATGAGAAAGTGTACCTAGAGCTGGAAAGATAACTCCTAGGGATACTTTTCTTAAAAAAGCAATGAGAAAGTGTACCTAGAGCTGGAAAGATAACTCCTAGGGATACTTTTCTTAAAAAAGCAATGAGAAAGTATACCTATAACTGGAAAGATAACTCGTAGGGATACTTTTTCTAGAGAATTTACAGAGAGTATGGACAATGTTGAGTTTCAAGCCTTCAAAGGCTACCGAACACGTCCGATTCGATTATGATTCGCAATTACTTTCAGAGATCAACTTCTCAGGCTGGTACAGTAGATCAGGATGAAAGATACACGGTGAAGATGCAACTGTGACACTGATAAGTTAAAATGGACCGAATTTGTAGAGTCAAACGAATGTCTCCAACTTGGATGATGACTGAGAGAAAGTCCCAAGTATTTTGTCAGAGTTACTAAAAATGGTTCCCAAATTCATGTGATCTGTTACGATAGGCAATTCCTATAACTAAAGGGTATTATTATTTCGGTGTTGCTATGAGACACTTTTTTACAGTATTGTTGATGAGTTAGATCTCAGGTGTTTCAAGGAACAACCTAGCAGCCCTGTGTTACTAGTTACTAACTACTACTAATTGGTACTAATTACTACCTAACTGGTTGTTTCAACATGGGACACTGTCAAGTACAAGCAAAGAGCCTACGCGGGCTAAGGAAGGAAGAAGGGTAGAATGATTGAAAACTTGTTATTTGCTGAACTAATTCTTCCAGTGGGCTGAAGATAGCGATGATTAAGAGCTAACTGAATTCGAAGTTGGTTGATTGATCTTTCGCTTTCAGAGTTCTTGTGTACACTCTGCGTGCGTGAAACGACGTTTGTCGTTTAGTTTAGTTATGTTTGATTAAGTGACTCTTCGTGATTGTCTTTCTCAGTGTCGTTGACCGAGCGTCTCCAAGAGAAAACAATAAATTTGTGAAATAGCTAAAACTTCCGCCTTTTCTGAGTTTATTCAGTCCATTTATTCGAGTGTCCTATCTCGATACTTGTGATATATGGATTCTAACGAGCTAACAGAATTTATCAAAGTGATTCCTCTATGTCTTTGCAGTTCTTGGAAAAATATTCTCTCTGATGACGAATGTCGAGAACAAATTGAAATCGTAGAATCGACCATAAATTCTAAATTGAATTTTGTAGGATTTCCTTTCCCTTATTTTGTTTCAACTTCACGAGTGACACGTTAACTGAATCTTATATAGTTCGTGAGAAGTGTACTAGGTGATTCTTAGCTGACATTTAAAGTTGTAGATGTTCCTACCTGTTTACCCTCATTTCTTCGCGAGAAATTTTTTAATCGATTATTCTAAACATTTGCAGAAGCTGTTTTAAAAGTACAACAAATATAGAAAATGTTACGAAGAGTATTCACCATAGAAATTATTTTTCTGACTGGCACACTTACAAGTATTTATGGGATTAGACAATAGAGGGTAGCTAACGATGATCTATCGTAAGATTTCTTTAAAATAGTTTACAATTTGTCGTGAAGTCATGAGCTTACACAATTCATATACAAATCTAAGCAGTAGCTATAAGATTCGAAAGGCTTTCGTCAGAGAGAAAGAATTTATCGACTGTCTAGACAGGTCAAATGGTTATGGCAACTGTCAGCGTTTGACTCAGACCGAACAA
This sequence comes from Ptiloglossa arizonensis, assembly GCF_051014685.1. Taxonomy (NCBI): domain Eukaryota; kingdom Metazoa; phylum Arthropoda; class Insecta; order Hymenoptera; family Colletidae; genus Ptiloglossa; species Ptiloglossa arizonensis. Next base: position 7,954,839 of record NC_135055.1, read on the forward strand.
TCCAATCAAGTGACTCTCCTCCTTATTATATAATACTCGTAGAAACGAATTTATCATTATACTTTCATGCTTGAGTAATATTTGAGGTTTCGAGCTTTTTAATCACCTTTGTCAGGTTAATCGATTTATGATAAGTACAAGTTATTTTAGAGTTAATTGTTTAAGCTTGGGAAGAAAGAATTTATCAATCCCTTTTTGTTCATTAACGTGAATTTTTTTTCTAAAACTACCCTTAAAGGGTTTCCTCCCAATGCTATTTCGAAAACTGTTAGAGGTAGAAGAAAGTTTTTGAAACAAATTCATCATGTTTTCTTAAGTGAAAACATGGTTTATACACCGGTTAAAAAATTGATAAAATATTACTTGTACTACGTAAATTTCTAAATTTTTAACAAGAAACTGAACTATTTTTCAAGAAATCCTTTAATTTTCTTATTAATTTCCCTTTACTGTATGAAAGTACTTATACGGAATTTGTTAAATATCCAATACTTTTGAAAGCAGTATTAGAAGGTTGAGGGAGGGGGTAATTTTACCTCTTAAATTTAACTTGTTGCCACTAAAAAAAACATGTGTCCCTCAGTGTATTTTGTTTTCTCACTCATTAAAGCAACAACAGAGATTCTCGTAGAGAATAATCGACGTTACATTTATCGAGGTTCTCGCGCAATCATCGATGTCACATTTAACGAGGTTCTCGCGCAATCATCGATGTCACATTTAACGAGGTTTTCGCGCAATCATCGATGTCACATTTAACGAGGTTTTCGCGCAATCATCGATGTCACATTTAACGAGGTTCTCGGTCAATCATCGATGTCACACTTAACGAGGTTCTCGCGCAATAATCGTTACATTTAACGAGACTCTAACATCTACTGCTCTCCCAAACACTACTACTACTACTACTACTACATTAAGCAGTCAAAACACCACGTGACACTTGAGATCGTACAGTGCGACGAAAGCTATGGAACACCGAGAGAATAACGCGAGTAGAGCCATCACGGAAGTGGGGGGTTATCGTTGTCATCGTTCTCGAATTAATCGAGTAGCAAGTTTTCTCGTTTGTCGCTCGCGCGAGAGAACAGACAAACTTCGCGGAAAGTGTATGGACACGAACGACATCATTGCTCTCGCTTCCAACGAATATTCCTCGAAACTACTTGGTGAATTCTCCTTCGATTCCAGTCGGTTTAAATTCGTTTCGAAACGGCGAAGTTTTCTCATTAGGTCGCGCGAGTTCCTTTTTTCGCTCCTTCGCAGACGGTTCTCGTCGCGCGTTCGCGAAGCTCCACGCGTTCGATCAAGCGGAAAGAGGAATCGTGCGAGCGGAACGACGAAACGGCGCCGAAATGTTGCTTCAGCTGGGAGCCCAGAGTTGTGTACGCAAGTGGCGTCTCACCGAACACATTGAAAACGCATTATTAACGGGACAATGCGGCCCATTTCGCGAGACGAGTGACGCAACGGTTTTGTTTCACCAGAAGAATTCTTCCTTCCTTCCGATTTCGGCTACTTCCGTTTCGAATTGGTAACGATGGGAACACCGAGCTGGACAAGCAAGGAGAGCAATAGACATCTCAGGCTATTTTCATGATTTGGAAATTATGATTCCTTTAGATTTTGCTGATACACGTATACGACAATACGATTATTTTATTCCTTTATTTAACGCAAATTGAAGTGCATATATATAGAGAGAGGAAAGATTCGATAACTTAACTGCTTGGTACAAGGAGAAGATAAAAGGTTGTCCAATATAATATGAAATGTATACGTGAGTTTGTTTTTTTCCCAATAGAGGAACTCTTGCGAAATAATAACCATCAGATAAATCATTTCAGTTTTTATTAAACCTTCCGAACCATCTGCGGTCATACCTTTGATTGATATAGCTTGTCTGTTATCGAATAATCACTCTGCTATAAATTTTCGTGCTGCCAACGGTTAAATCAGTCAAGGTCAACGTAAGATGTATGCACGTGTCAGTCCGGCATTTGTCACACACATTCGACGATGATTCTGAAAATATTTAAAACGACAGAAAATGTAGCTTTAAAATTTCTTTTCGATGTAACAGTAAATGTGGAACTCTTCGCGAAGAAGCCATGTGGGATTAATAAACGTCATAAGAAATCCCGCCGATATACAGCTCGAAACATTTCATTTAATTACTCGATAACCTCCAGAGAACCGCAGTCCACAGGTTCGAGAAATACAAATTAATAATCGGTAAAAATATTTTCGACTTGTCTCTCCGACACGAACCAACCTTGGAGAACCGTACCAAATACACTGAACGCAAACTCGTGAACGCAAACTCGCAGATTTTCCACCGAGTGTCGCTCCTCTCCGAAATATATTCGAACTAATTTCAAAATCGACCGAAATGCTTCCGAAACAGTGTCCCTGCCGTGAAGAATTATTCGAGATTTCCCCGGCGAGGTATTTTTGAATTTCCACACCGAAAAAGAAAAGTGGAAATGGATTCGTGTTTGACGACCTAACCCTGTTTCACGCGGCTGCGATACACCTAGGTGCAATACCATCGTCGGGTAGCGACAGCAAAAACTGGACGAGCGGGCTCGTGTTGATTTAACCTTGACACGAGTCGCGCCAAAAATCAAGCGCTCGCCTCGCGGATCGTTAAAACTAGGGAGGTACTCGAAACGAAATTCAAAACGGCGCGATAACGATGCCCGCGGAGGCAGGTGCACCGTGCTGCGTTAATCGATCGATAGATTACGTAATTATCTCTCGACGTTTCCGGCACGCGGGATATTAATCGGGCGTTGTTTCGCGAAACAGAACCGCCGAGGCGCGCCTCCGTGCATGCTCGTGTCCCGGCTGGTAGAATTTCAAGAGTTCCGCGCATCGGTAACCTGACCCAAACCGAGATCCATATAACCTGTGTTCGTGTCAAGGCGAAAGGGGCCAACACTCTCGACTGACCTACATCGGCCGATCACACTCCCACCCGTTCTGTCGGCTTCGACCCCGTTCGCGACCCGGCTACCCACCTGCACTCCTCGCCAGACCTTCCCGAGCAACGCTCCGCGCGGCCTGGGCTCGACATTTTTCCAACACACGTACACATGCGCGCGCGAGCGCCTGCTGGAACGAAATCCTTCGAAACAGTACCTCTTCTGCATAAAGGGTATTCTAGTGTGGACTGCAATTTTTTAGACGTTCTTTCAGATCTCCTAAAACAAAACGGTAACGCGTTCTTGTATCGGGTTTACATACGTCTCTTTCGTCTATATTTTAGAAGTATGCACATGTTTTTACTTGCAAGGAGAATCAAACTTGTTAGAGTTACGGTTACTTCGATACTAGGTTGTCAGGTCTGGATTAGGTCTGGGTTAGGTTCGTATCTCAGAAGTATACACAATTTTTTTCGTGTAAGAAAAGTATAAGTTATAAGAGTTATGGTTACTTCGATACTAGGTTGTCAGGTCTGGGTTAGGTCTGGGTTAGGTTCGTATCTCAGAAGTATACACAATTTTTTTCGTGTAAGAAAAGTATAAGTTATAAGAGTTATGGTTACTTCGATACTAGGTTGTCAGGTCTGGGTTAGCTCGGGGTTAGGCTCGTATCTCAGAAGTATACACAATTTTTTTCGTGTAAGAAAAATATCAGTTATAAGAGTTATGGTTAGTTTAATACTAGGTTGTTAGGTCTGGGTTAGGTCTGTATTTTAGACGTATATATAATTTTTTTCGTTTAAGGAAAATATAAGTTGAAAGCATATACAATTTTTTTCGTATAAGGAAAATCAAAGTTATAAGAGTTACTTTAATACTAGGTTGTTAGGTCTGGATTAGTTCTGGGTTAGGTTCATATCTCAGAAGTATATACAATTTTTTTCGTTTAAGGAAAATCAAAGTTATAAGAGTTACGATTACTTTAATACTAGGTTGTTAGGTCTGGATTAGCTCTGGGTTAGGTTCATATCTCAGAAGTGTATATAATTTTTTTCGTTTAAGGAGAATCTAAGTTGAAAGTACATACAATTTTGTTCGTTTTAGGAAAATCAAAGTTATAAGAATTACGGTTACTTTAATACTAGGTTGTTCGATAAGCTTTGTCGTTCGAACTTATCGAACAACTTATTACTACACACTTGGGGTACGAACTTCCCCTAATACGACTAATTGGGGAGCTTTGTGGGAAATGAGCCCGTAAGTCACGAATTTAGTTATTGGGTGGGAAGTTTCTAGTATTTTTCGCGAATATATACTTCCTTGAAATATAAAATATGAATTTATTCTGCCGACATTATTGTCCCATTAAACATAACTTTGAGACCTGAAGAATGTTAGTGCTTGTTGGATGCATTCTACTCACAAGGGAAGGACCTTGAGTCGTCAACCTCGATTATTAGGTTGTTCAATAAGTTTTGTCGTTCCATAAAACTTATTGAACAGTACTGTTCAATATAGTACAATGTAGTAACAATAAGTTTGTACATTGAACAGTACTGTTCGATGTAGTATTGCTCAATAAGTTTGTAAATTGAACAGTACTGTTCAATGTGGTACTGCTCAATAAATTTTATGGAACGACAAAATTTATTGAACAATCTATTACGTAGACTGTTCTCTGTTGAAAATGCCTTCATGCTTGTCACGATATCGTCCGTTCAGATTATTCGAAATGAAAAATTCGAAAACTATTTTATGCAGTATGAAGGTGGTTGCAGCCGATAGTAGAATCGTAAGAAAATATCGAAAATGAAAAATTTGAGATTTACTTTAAAGTCGAACTAACGTTCTCTTGCTGTTTTCCATCTTTAGTGTGTTAAAAAGAATAGTAAAAAGATTGTGTTGAAAATTCTGTAAAAATTTCATGTTAATTGATCGACTAGAACTTGAGATATCGTGGCAATCATTTGAAGTAACGTGGTTTCGAGAGAATCGTGTTTAAAGTTTTTCACACCGAACAAATATATTTACGATTAATCTGCCAGCCCAGGATCATACATCTATACAGTGGTGTTATCGATTTCCATGAAATGTCCTTCTTCTAGTACGAGGCACGTGAACATTTCTTCCTCGCCTCCTTTTTCTATGCAACATTGATATCAAACTGATACAAAACTGGTAGATCAATTTCACACATTAAACATCTCCACTCGGACCTTTGCTTTGCTCGACGGTCGAAACTAAACTAAACACGACGAATGCTTCGATAAATACCCGAGGTAGGCTAACAGGCCGTGGAGAGTGTCCCTTTTCAAAGTCAAAATCCTCTGATAATGTAAACCGAGGAGAGCTTGGAAAACATTACACCAACCTGACATTGCGATACTATTCACAACATTGAGCCATCCCCACCACTGCTCGTGTTTCTTCGACACGAACGCAACGTGTCTTAAAATCCGTTTGCCTTCAAATTTAACTTGAAATAATTCAATAGTATTCCATCGTGACAGATCACGATATTATGACTAAATAGTAACGAAACAGTGTTTACCTTTCTTCAGCATCAGTTAAAGAAGTCGAGCAGTTTAGAATAAAAATCTTGCTAGCTGCACTTTAAAGATGTACCAACTACTAACGCAAACTAGGAACTTTTATATTTGACATTAGATCGTTATTAAGGTATTATCAAGCGATTAGCGAGGTTTTCTCGATGAAAATGAGTCCAAACATCACTTTGGTTGGACCATTTGTAATTATACGTTCTTGAAATTATTTTTAAAATTTTCTATTCAAATGGATTACATTTAAAAATAATTTGAAGGGTGTTTTAAAGAAGCAACTCGCCAATCGATTGGTATTACTCTCTGGTGAATATACAATGAAAAATATAAAAAGGTTTCGCTTTCAAGTTTCTGCCACTTGCTATTGCTCTCTGTTTTCGATGTTGCGTCTCATTTATTGACCTCGAATAAATATTAAAGATAATTGGCGGTCTAAATTTTTGCTCTTTATGAAAAGAATTGTGTCATATATGTAATGTGTTATTTTTGTCAGGGGTTTGTATTTTTGGTCAGAATATTGATAAGTTGGTTGCTTGAATTTTGATCACGTTTCAAGATTGCAAAACGACGGGATGCCTGTTGCTTGACCTCTTAGCAATTATCAGGGTCAGGGGGAAGGGAAAACTGGTCAAAACAAATACCAAAAATCGACTTGATTCGGTGGAGGAAGATCTGTTGAACGAGGATCCCCCACTCTCGGTCTTGCTTCTGCTCCAGACACCACGAGCGTAGCAATTAGAGTGTTCTAGAAAATATTACGTATTTTGAAACTTTCATTTATGAAGAGAAGTATTTGGAAACAAGTATAAATATAGTTAAATAGTTTAACATACTTGAAACATTTTAGCCTTTCGTAATTTGGGTTTTCGTAGCACCAACGAACATACCTCTGAAAAATGAAGGAAACAAGTACAATAATAGGCAAATGTATAATAGTAGGTAAAGAAAAAATATAAAAAATTGTGAAAAAGATGAAGAAACGAAGAGACAAAATGAAAATGTAGTTAAAATCAAAATGTTTTTAATTATTCCACTTTTAATGGATTCACGGAGATGTTCTTTCGATTATCATTCGCTAGAGTATAATTGTTCATTTGTTTCGCTTTGTTTTTCTTTCTCTTTCAATTGTTTTCATTTGTATCGATACAGAGAACGTGCAACGCTTAAAATAACTATAATCGGACCAAAATCAACCGACACTTCAAGGCAACTGAAGGATTATACCCCGATATTGTCTCTTTAATCTGACTGGTGCGTCTCTTTGCACCAACCTGAAGGCTCTCCGTCTCTGAAAGAGGGAGGTCAATTGTCATTGATCGGAGTATAAGGAATCGTGTCACTGGGCAATTTAGAAGAATGATTCAAATATTAGAGATAGAACCGCGTATTTAATGTAATAATAGTATTACCGAATGTACAACTTGAACGATGAACTCATGCAAGTAGGCGATCGTTCAATTATCATTGTTAACAGAGCATCAGGGAAAGCAACTTTATAACAAATTAACTATTCTTTAAGTGTTCTTCTACTTGTTAACGATTATCGACGTAATTTAAACTTCTTCCACCAATCCATGTCTTTTAACCAAGAAACAATTGTAAGCTAGATGTGAGAATGAAAGAAAAGAGCTCTATGTATTTTGAAATATAGTATTTATACATACATGAAAATTTAAGAAAATGAAAGAAAAAATAACAAGGCTAGATATTGGCATGCATACTCAAACACACCACAAAGTACATTTTGCTTGAACAAAAATACAAATAATTATATTCCAAATAAACACTTCCACCCTTAATTTAGGTTCTCTTCGCTATAAAAAGAAAACTCAATTCACCGAGTGATACACAAGTTACGAACAGGGTATAAAAATGATTCAACCCTCGAAGGGAGCCTGTCTCAAAGCTCGAACTATTTATCTAAAAGAAACTTATTTCTTCTATAAATTTCACCGATGAAACGTATTTCGCGTAAACACCGTGCACACTCGTCCACGCTTGATAGAAACACATCGAAAGCGTTGAAATACTTAAGCTCGTCACCCTGGAGAAACTCACGGTTAGGTTACCAAAGCGAAACGTCTTACCGCAACGAGCAACCGATTAGAGTACAATTGATTCGCTGAACTGGAGCAAAATGATCTCCGCCAAGGTAAGCAAACTGCAGCCGTATACGCGCGACGGTGTCCTTAGTTCGAGAAACGATAAGGAATTATTCGAAAAGGCGTCATTTACAAAAGGGATTACGTTGCGTGCACGACAGAATTGCAACCGTTCCGTGGAAACGTGCAGGGTCATTCGTCGACGGACCGACATCCGCGGACACGGGAGTGTTGGCACTGTTTCTACAGGTGTATTAACTGGGTCAGCGTTCCAGTTGTTGGGGGTGGTGTGGGTCGCAGGGGTGGTGGTCACCGGGGCGAGTTTACCTGAGGACTGTGTGTCGGTTGGCAAGCTGGCCAGCCTATATCGGTTTTCGATCGAACAAATATCTTCCCGAAAGACATCCATTTTATATCAACCATCGATATCCAACGACCTATAAACCGTATCAGCGGACGTCGATATTACCAAGGAAATGCTCGAGGAATTCGGAAAAATGAATCGATCGCTCGCGAGATCTATTTTCCCGCCATTTCCATTCATACTAATTCATCCGGATTCGGTGCACCATTCGGAGGATGTTTGGAAAGAATTTGTTTACTGGTATTCGAATTTCATCGAACATCGTGTGTGTTTTCATAAGGGTTGTTCGGAAAATCATTTTCTTTTCTTTTTTTTTTTTGGTGAAAATGAACATACTTATAATAATACTATAATAACATACTTATAATAGTCAAATGAATATTATAGAATTAAAAAATATTTTTCAAATTTTAACCCATATTACAGAATATTACAACCAATATGTTTCATTTGTATTTAAAGTTATGATCTTGGTGAAAAGTATTGGGTTGTTTGGGAAGTCATTTCGTTTTTTTTTGGTGAAAATGAAACACGGTTTTTTTAGAGAGTATAAACAGTTTATTGAATTATATATTCTTTGTTTTGGGAAACGAAATCACTTTCCAAACAACCCAACCAGCCTAATAGATGTTGGCTCTAAAACGAAGAACACTGTAACAGAGTGTTACAGAGATTTTTTTCATTTTGAACACAAATTTTGACTAATAATACTAGTTTTATTTCACGTTATTGGAATGTTTAAGTAAACGAATTCTACATCTTTATTACGTGATAAATACTAAATACATAATTAGATGTGGTTAACATGCTTTGGAGAAGAAGATGACAGTATACCTGTGAGTTGCATACGATTCAAAATACCCACGAATTTTAATGTATACAGAACACAGTGTGACATTAAGTGTAACATATCTCATTTTGCTTTCAATTTCTGAAAGAATTATTTTCTCTATAAAAAATATTTCTAGATAAGTAGAGATACTCGTAAAATTTGCAAAAATAATAATATCGACACCCAATTGTGGTAAAAGAATATCGGTAATATACCTGTATCGTAATTTTCCAAAATTCTGCATCGATTGAATCCCCCGAAAATTCGAACGATTCGAACGAAAAATGTTCAACAGAACGAAAGTACACCGCAAATTCGAACGTATAATGTCACACCTAACGAGTATCGATCCATCGACTGTAAGAACGAACTCGAGCAAAGCCCTAACTCGCGAGTGTAACACGGCCGAGACACGAGGTTTCGTAGATGCAATTATAAAAATCGACGTCGGCCAAGTGTCTCGAAATCTCTGTTAAAGCGGATTAATTAAATTGTCCCGTACGATCCTTGAAACTGATGACACATTATTCCCGAGCAGATGACGCCTCCGAGTGTACCCGATCCCCGCGCCATGAAAGATTCTTTCCGGAGACTTAAAGAGAAGAGTGAGGGCGAAGCAGGTAACTTTATGTACGAAGTAAAACTGGCAGACAGAGACATGGCCCAGTTCGGACTTGGCCCGTCCAAGGTCGTGCCTCGCGAAAAGATAATTACGTATTTAGGTCAGACAGACGGATATCTGCACGGTTCGGCCATGATACAGATAGTAGGCAGAGGTGGCTACGTGCACGTACCCTTCGCCTATTAATTCTGATACTGAATATTTTCCGCCGCCTTCCTTCCAGAGCGATATCGTTCCCTCGCAATTGAAGTTTGGGATTTATTCGCGAAATCACGCGAGTCGGTAGCAATGGTGGAACAGTTGCTCTGGGGGTCTGCGTGCATGAATTACGAGATACGCAGGGAAATAATATGGCAGCAGGTAGCGGTACGTGGGAACTATTAAGTTGTTGCAGATGAAACGGTCGAATAGGTAGCGAAACTTTCAACTCGTTAACGAGAATAATATTTATAACCGGAAGGTATATTACAGTGGATTCGGTACGGTTCAACCACGCTGAAGAAAACGCATCAAAGAAGCTTGGTCGATTTCTTCTTTGGGACTCGTGAGTGTGTTTCTACGGGGTGGCTCGTATTTTCTGATTCAAATTTCGCAAAGCAACTTTGTTCGTCCGGTAACTGTACTGTATTAATACAACAAACAGTCGATAGAGTATTTGGAACTCGAGGGTTGTTCGTCCTTCGTTTTACTTCGGAATCTGTGATTTTATAATGAAACAATTGAGAAATTTTGTATTCTTTTTCGGTAATATTTTAAATTGGTTCGTTGATAGGATCCCTTGGATATTGAATTGTGAAGAATTTTCTAACTTGATTCAATCTGATCTGATACGTAACTAATGCGTAACATTTTCATAAACTATCGTACGGATGAAATTTCTTTCGAATTGTTTTCCTTTCGAGAACTTGGTTCCATTGTACCCGATAGTCTCTTCGCGACAAAATACGAGTTTATAAATTCCGCTGATTTAAAATTCTTCGTCGTTAGCGCTGGAAGAATTATTGAATTCTGTTTTCAACACCTCTTGGCCTCAAAATTGTCTATTCGGCATACGTATTGTCCAGATACAGGGAAGGATGATAATCGGATGGTGAGTTGCCTGGGGAACGTCAAGGATGGAATAAAATTTCCTGATTTTTCTTTCTGAACCTAATGACACAAAGCAGTTTTAAGTACACACCTTTTTGTTCAATATGTGTACTTTTTCTACCTGGTGCAAAGCAGTACTCCTCGAGCTCGAAGTAAATGTTAGACACGTTGTTCGTTGATTTCAAACATTAAAACAAATAATAATTACCAATATGTCGTCTTCGTTGCGTGGACAAAGAAAGTGTGAACGACGTATATCGAATACAACAATATTGCATAAAGGCGAATTTAATCGAATTTAATAAATTCGACGTTAATCCAACATAGTGGATTACCAATGAAACATTCCACGTAAAAGTATAGAAAACAATACTCTTCTTTCTCTATGCACCTCGTATATAGCAAATCTATTAATTAAACTTCGATTCGTAGTTTGAAATGTATCAGTTCTCCCATTGGAAAATCTTCTACGGTGGAAATAAGTCGATAAATATTGCACCTATGAAAATTCGTAAGAATATTTTAATATTCGGACCATACTTGTGAAACTCCTTGGAGAAAAACGATACCTTTTTTTCATTCAAAAGGAGCAAAACTCGATCTTCGTTTTCACGATGAAAATGTCCACTCGGGGTTGAACAAAGGTATCGCGGAGATAGCATTTGCGACTGTTTCGCCTTCACAGTTGACCCCTGCTCGAAACCGCAATGTAATTTCCCGTCGAAGCTACCTCATCGGTCTTCGCGGTTGTGTTCAAGGTCGCGCCGCGGTGCCGTAGTTTCGTTACACGGCACTAAAACACGTTCCTTCGTGAAAATTTACAGAATCGTGTCGCGCGCCATGTTTGTTTCCAGCGGCGTTTAAGCGGACAATTCGACGACTTCCGCGGCAACTCGAGTGTCCGGTCAACAGATCCGCGCCGCGACGCGCCGCGTCGAACGTTGCTAACTCTATTGTACCGAAGTTCACGCGGCAAGCCGCGAGGCTGTTGGTCAAGGACGCGCCATAAATCCGTTCGCGCCACCACACAGGATTGCGCCAGTAAACTAAATTTTCGGACTCGTCGAAGGCGAGTGTATCGGTCCGAGGTAGCTTCTCGTCTTGATGGTAACTCGATCCGTGTGCTCGGTAAATGATTCTCGTTCGATCTAACCGAGACTCGATCTTTCTGGCCCTCTGGATCGAAGTATCACGTGGTGTGTTTAACAATTACGTGGTCGATCAGAGATACAGTTCGATGATACGTAATTATTGGGTCGTTTGGAAAGTCATTTCGTTTTCCAAAATGGAGAATATGTAATTTAATAAAATGTTTATACGGTTTAAACAAATCGTGTTTCGTTTTCACCAAAAAGAAAACGAAATGACTTTCCGAAGAATTCAATAGTATCGATAATCATTGATGTACTTTGTGATATTCTATCGTGAAAAGTGACAACGTAGCTGGTACACTGTCAGAATTATGGGTCATTCGAGCAAATTCGAATAAATTTTTATGCAGATGGTAGATTCAACAGTTTGCTTTGTTAAATATTACTCGACAATGTGTAAGTTACAATTACTTTATTCGATCGATTATTCGAATATTTGATCGTTATGATACTCAAATACTCGAATATTATGTGAATACTTTGTCTACTAATCAAACACCTGGATCTTCGTAGTACATGAACAATACGATATAAATTGTACATCAAGATCTTTAAGTTCAACCCTTTCTTTAAATCTCATGTTCGCTTAGGATTCGAATAATAACATTCAAATACTCAAATATCCGGACAACGATACTCAAATACTCCACTACTCGAATATTATTCGAATACTTTGTCTACTAATCAAACACCTGGATCTTCGTAGTGTATGAACAGTACGATATAAATTGCACATCAAGATCTTTAAGTTCAACCCTTTCTTTAAATCTCATGTTCGCTTAGGATTCGAATAATAACATTCAAATACTCAAACATCCGAACAACGATACTCAAATACTCGAATATTCGTAGATGACTCGCGCCATTCGAATATTTCCAGTCCAGTCTCGAATCGTTCGAAGACTTCCCTTGGAACGATTCCCATAAAGAGTATCAACTAGCAAAGTAAACATATCGGGAACATCAAAGCGGGTTCCAGTCGAATCACTAGTGCCAGCCTATTATTCTCCACGGACTAATTTTCCTTCTACTCGTAAATAAGCATGTAATTATCAGCGAGCTCAGTGGGCCGAGAAAGTTTACCGTCCCCGTTTCGCGATAGTGACTCGCATTTCAGAAATGATAGGGGCTATTAAACCTCCAGCCCTCCGACCCCACCGATCTGGGGGATATTTACCCCTATCCGAACGGACTAGTCTCTTCTATAAGCAGTCGCTTCCAAGTAATCCGTTAAAAGCATAGAGCACACCTTCGATCGGTCTACTTCCTAGCTAGTTCGCCTATTATGAAGACTTATCGTTACGTAAGCGATTAGATTATAGCCGGCTGACGACCCGTGCAACAGAGGTGGTGCCCCTTTTGCTGGAATCCCCTTTGAAACCCAGCCCCGTTATCAGTGGCGTGTTTGAATCTTGTATCGAGCGGCCAAGGAGGGAGATACACCTTCTCCTGCCTGTACCGATATCGAAAGATCGATGGCATTTCCGTTTTGTGCATCCCTCGGGACCACATAGCTCTTTCTCCACCACCACCACCACCACCACCACTACCACCACCACTACCACAACCACCGCCCCGGCGTCGTGTTCAAAGGCACTCTGTACCTCGAAGAGGGTAGAGGCCAGTGGGACACACACCACACCTGTACAACACCGGTATTCGGGTCATGCATCTCGGCCACTTAGACTAGGTCACTACCTCCCTCGTTCGTCCCGATTCATCCCCCTCCAGTCTTCTCCTACCCTGTGCCTGTCCCCCCTACCTCGCCCAGTCGTCTCTGTTTTCCTCGTTCCTGTCTTTTCCTTGAAATTATTTTATTCCTCCTCTCGCTCCCCCGCCCTCCACCCAATGTCTCTCTCAATAAGCGATCAGAGGTGGTTACACGCGATCGTCATCGATTCTGGGTCGTCTCGAGCGTCCCTGGTTGATATGCGTGCACGTCCATTGGGAAGCAGTCAACAGCCCCGCATACAAGCAACCAGGGGGTGAATATTGCTTTACCGAACATCGGATTCGTCGGTCTAAATGCGGAGAAACACGAGGGAGGATCCATCGTCGAGATCTTCGCAAATATCGTGAAATTGTTTTTTAACGGAGGAAGAAAATTCGCGCGTTGAAGCTACCTAGGGGTTCCAAGGTGCGCGTACTACGAGTCGCTCACAATTACCAACTGATATCGTTCGTCGTTGCATAAATTAGGATTCCCAAGGATACTCGAAAGCGAACGGAAGAAGACCGACCCAATTAATAAATACGCCGTCTCTGTTATGTAAATACGGAGCACTGTACGAATCCTCGGGAACAGCGGTCGCCAAACTCGAGAAGCGTAGAGGCTATTAAATAAATATGTCGTGATTCTCGGTGAGCTGCCGGTGTTGAATTACAATCGGTGTACGTGTACGTATAATACGATGAAACGAGGAAAGAGAAACGAACTATGGCTATTCTCGTAGTTGAAAACAACGATTCGGATGTGACACAATGTAAACCGGGATCCCACATACTTCCCACAACGATATCTCTATACGTAAAGTCACTTTTGACGTGTGTCAAGTTCTACGTATTTCCGAGGATGTACTATTCTTCTTGAAAGATACATCCTCGATATTGAATTACGCGAACGGTGATAAAGTGGAGCGGTGAATTCAATTAATTCTTTCTTACTGCCAAGTTTTCGTTTCACGCGAACGATCGGCTGTCACTGCTTTGGAACATCACGGATGCATGAAGGAGGGTCATGTGATGAAATGATGGCGGTGGTGGCACATGGTGGAGCGTATTTTCGCAGGAGCGATGCTAAACGCTTCCGGTGTATCGATGTACCTGGATCGCTCGGGAACAGAGGGGTTGCACGACTGAGCCACGAGACCTTGAAGGTACTCGAAACCGGAGCAGTGTCCCGAAGAGAGATTCGCGCAGTCGCAGAACGTCGACCGTCTACACCGTGCGGCCAAGCCAGGTTGCCCTAGATAGGGGCTGCTCCACCACTAAACTCGGTGTTCACACCCGGTGAATCTGGAACAGGAGCCGACTGGTTCGATTCCCCCAAGAGGTCTCGTCCGTTGCTCGCGCGACATTTTATACAAATCCCCGTTAAAGATTATGACAAATATTTTTGTCACGCGACTGCTTCTTCGTTACGCTGGTTACCAGTTATTTATACAGAGCGAGACCGATATCGGACACTTTATTCAGGTTGTTTCGGAACGTTTCCCTGGGCAGTGAAGCTTCCTTCTGGAGAGGTGTATCTATTCAGTGGGCACAAAGATCTGTGATCGTTTCGAGAATCATGATTTTCGAATTGATCGAAACCTCGATCGTTTTCGTGGATACGTACGTGCCTCGAAAGTTGAAAAGCACCGTCAATGAAAATTCATCGAGAATTCATCAGATCGCAGTTGCATTCGTTTGTAGTCGAATTGAAAAATCGAACTTGCTCGACGACTTGATACACTGCAATCTTTGGGCCTGAAATGAGTCTTCTTTGAAATATAGGTTTGGTTGTAAAAAGTAGGAAAAAATACTTGCATTGTTTCGCGATGCCTTTTTTCTTTACCCAGGCATCCATCCTTCGGGGATCTCGTGGTCGTTCACCATGTCGACGTATCAGGAAGTCTGGTCTTTTACGTATAGATGCACCGACCGTAAAGTGCAGCGGAGGTGCATTTGTATCCTGTAGCGGCAGATGGTAGACAGTCACGTATCAGAACCGAAAAGATAAATGGTGTACACGAGCCCTAAGAAACTCCGATGTGTATCTACATCCCGGGACACGATACTTGGTTTGTTATTATCCGAAACTTGTCCATATTTGGTCGATAAATATTATCAGAACTTCCACGCTCGGTGTGCACAAGTTTTGAGATTTCGATAAAGCTGGAAGTTGCATATATCGACTTCCCGCGCTTCAAGATTTAATATCTCCTTCCCTTGTTCCTTTTTCATCAAGAATTACAGACCACGCGAAGGTAGAACTGAGAATCCGTAGACACGATATCGGAATCTTTATATTTGCTCGAAACATGATCTGAATATTTTCTTAGGTAGTGACCCAATATTAGCGATGTTAGTTGCTATCTCACATTATCCGGATCTACATAATAAGTTATTCTATTTATACAACGATCCGTGTTAAATATGACTTCTCAGACGAACGAGGTTGCCTATGTCTCAATGCTCATCCAGCTAGAGACTCTTGTCTCCCTAGTGGTCAAATTATACGCTCAAGACACACTGCTAATGTAATTACCTTCTGTTAATACTATCTGTTACCTCGAAATTTGCATAGAATCTTTAATCAAGTGACAAAATGAAAATAGCAAATTCACTTGACATCCAGTAGCGATTTTGATCTCTAATTGAGATACTATTAGAGAATTACTATTCATCGTTTGCTATTATTGTTGTAGTTTTATATATTTAGTTTAAAGTTTCGTTATTTTTATTAGTAGAATTTCTAAAAGCAGCTCGTATCTTATACACTACGTATTCTGGTTACATTTCTTTGTATATACATATATTTATTTCTAAAATAACATGAATTACTGTATCATGTTTACAAGTATATAAGACTCGTTTAGCTCGTATTCTTTGCTTGTTATGACTCGACTTTTTCGACGAAATAAGAAGTATCGTTATCCACGAGTTCAATTTTATTAAATTGTGTCCTCTCGAGTTACATATGTTAGATGCTTCCTTCCGAAGAATTTTATATCGAAAGAAGTAGTTCAGCGTCATTTTTCAGCGTTAACTGGTGCATCTCGCATCTCTGTGCGCTTTTATTTTGTCCAATGTCCGTGCAGATCTCCGTAGCACGATCTGAAACAAGAAAGAAATTAAGAATCTCTTCTATCTAAGCCGCAGGCGATTTATTTCTATGCATTGAATGCATAAAAGGTATTGTTCTTTCACAGTAATCCATCAACCACTGTCATAAATACATTCTATTACAACTGTTCGTGGGTGAAAAGCCCACAGAAACAGGTTTCACGTATCTTTCGCTTCGTTGTCGAAAATTCGGTTTTCATTGGGTATTATTTATTGTGTTTTGTAAAGTGATCTCGCGTTTGTGACCGTATGTAACATACTTATAATAGTCAAATGAATATTATAGAATTGAAAAATATTTCTCAAATTTTAACCCATATTACAGAATATTACAACCAATATGTTTTATTTGTATCGAAAGTTATGATCTTGGTGAAAAGTATTGGGTTGTTTGAAAAGTCATTTCGTTTTTTTTGGTGAAAATGAAGTACGATTTTTTTAGAGTGTATGAACATTTTATTAAATTATATGTTCTCCATTTTGGAAAACGAAATGACTTTCCGAACAACCTAATAAAATAAGTTTTAGATTTCAAGTACTAGATTTGGATACTTACCAGAAATTTGATAGTTTATTGATTATGTAACAATATATATAGTGTGTGTGTGTAATTATGATGAAAATAATACGACAGACCATTAAACTATACCGTTTATTATTTCATTTTTAAGCACAAGGATAAATCATGAACCAGATCATTCATACTACTTACGAAAATGATGTCCTTTAATAGTATACGTGTTTGGAAATACATGCTGTAGAATTATTTATATTTCGGGGTAATTAATTCACAACGATTCCACGTAATTGCATGTAAATTATTAATTACTTACCGAATCAATGTTAATTATCTCCGTTAAACGTGAGATTTTCTGACCGCTCTATAGTTTCCCATCTTTCATCCGATAGTATCGCACAGTTCAATTAGGACATATCACGGAAGACTTAACTCGAGCTTAATTTAAACTTAATTGCTTCTTAAAGCGAACAAGGTATTCCCTGGAAAGTTTGAACCTTCGTAACTCCGCGACAATCGGTTAAACTTTATTTAAAAATATTCTGGCGAGACAATTTTCACAAATTTCTAGAGAATTTTCATCAATATTTACCCAGTTCCTTAAAAATTAACCGTAGTCTCAGCAACGAGTGATAACCGCTCGAAAGAAAGAAATCCTCGAAGGAGGTAACTTTTCTTTAAATCATTTCGGACGAGGGTGTTAAAATTTCACCCTTTTGGGCGCGAATTCTAACAGCAACTGATAGTTAATTATATATCAAGACACTCTATATATTCCCAAAGTTCCATAATTTTCTCACTTCGCGAAGAATCTTCCATTGTGAGCGAAACGTTCAGCCATAGAACCTCGAGAATGTTTCAGGTTGCGCAGCGTCGCATTGTAGTCCGGATAACGACTTTCTCACTAAGCTGTGCAACGCTAAACGTATCAAGGTCGAAACTTTCCGTCGATAATCGCTTCCACGGTTCATCGAAACTAATTTTAAATCTGTTATCCACCGTGCAGTCGACAATTGGATTGGTCTATTCGGCGAGTGTTATTGTAGCCGACTCTTTAGCGATAGAATCGGGTATAGTGATTAATTGGAATAATAACGACGAAGCGGAGTCCTCGGCAACGAGATCTTCAGTGAGAAGGACACGTGTGATTCGATCATCTGTAAATTGGCACGAGTCAGCGACGCGTGAATGCCAATTAAAATATTGATACTTTCACGGCGCGTCTTTTAATTGGAGGCTGCTGATGCTTCGCCAGTTTAACAATCTGCCGCGTGGTTGTCTATTTTTCACACAACTTTTTTTCTACTTTCTTACGTACGTTCGAAATTGACGTAAGATTAAATCGTTTCGTATTCAGGTGCAGTGAGAACGGTAGAAAAATGCACAATCGAGTCTATCGCTTAAAAGAGGAACAGGTAGCGATTTTTCTCTGGAATTGAGGATTGGATATGTCTCGAATCGTTCTACGAGGAAATTAGTGAGAGTGAGCGAGACAGAGCATCCAACGAGTGAGTCTCACATTACCAAGGAACTTAAACAGTGATTGGAGAGCTTCTTTACTTGAATCCGGGGTCAAATTTATGAATTGAAAGCGGGAAATACTGTAGTACTTTTATCTACTAATATGTTGACCAAAATAATTAGACGATCATGATTTTTGAACAATTCGGGCGGATTGAGCAAATATTTATATTACTTCATTTATTTAACAAGTTCTTTACACCGTCAGAGAATCCATATTTTTGAAAACAAAGTTCACAAAAAGAAAATAAATCAGATTCACGACCTGACTCTAAATTATTCGAATAGATAATCTCGATTATTTCACACTTAATTTCATAAATATTTGTGGTAGATAATGCGATATTGTTTCGTAGTATGAAAGTATAATTCACGGTGATTAAATTTACACACGAATAATAATTATATCTGAGTATACTCTTACAAGTTCGTGTTCCAATTGTTACAGTATTCGTATTTCATATTGCTGTATGCATTCTCCTCCATTGATTCCGAACGAATTGCGAAATATTGGAACGAGTTTTCGATATTCGTCTCGCTAAAACGCTGAACGAATCTGTGCGCAATAAATCACACATTCCGCAGTCAAGAAGCTCCGAAAGTTTTAAACTGGAGGAGTAGATGCAGTAGTTAGGCGATTGCATTCGCAGGAGTCGAATGGTCCCTGATTCAGGAAGTGTAAACAATAGTTACGGCTTAGCTTGCAAGTTATCCACAATAAAGTTATCGAAACTTTCGTTTTAAAAGTTTCCGCGTGGCGTCAAGTTCATCCGGAAACAAAAAGTTTCAATGCAAGTGCCATTGTTCGCAGACTTATGAAACTTCTTCAGCGAGGCTAAGGAGTCACTATTAAACGATTGGTAATATAAAAAGAGGAGCTTAACCCTTTATGATACAAGTTCTCAGGGATCGTGGAGGAAAACTCTTATATTAAAAACGCCTCGATAGTTGTTTTCAAATGAAAAGTCGAGCAATCGGTAGACAAATTTTTAATACAAAGTTAATCCGAAACTGACAACACTATACGAATCTTTCACCAAATAACATATAAATTTCCTTCACTACGGTCGATGTTTAATCACAATGACGAGAACAAACAAATCTTGCTTTGTAACCGAAGGTTACTCTCGTCAGAAATAAAATAATAAATATTATAGTAATAAACGAAGTCAGGTTTTGTAACCAAAAATTTAGCTACGCATTACCTATATTATCTATACTCCCAGGTGTGCGAACGTTTAATAGTAATAATAATGATGATCGAAATACAACGATGTCGGTGACTGTGAAATTTTGGAAAAGGTGATCTGCAAAAAAAGAAGTTTATCGTAATATTCATCTCTTTGGAAGAAATAATTTCTCTGCTTCTTTCTCTTTTGCTTCGTGTCCTTAAAATCAGAAGAAATATTGAAATCATTTCAAACGGAACAACCTGTATTAAAAAAAAAAATTCTCGCTAATTTAT
The DNA here is from genome assembly GCF_051014685.1 of Ptiloglossa arizonensis. Classification (NCBI taxonomy): domain Eukaryota; kingdom Metazoa; phylum Arthropoda; class Insecta; order Hymenoptera; family Colletidae; genus Ptiloglossa; species Ptiloglossa arizonensis. Next base: position 7,974,817 of record NC_135055.1, read on the forward strand.
TAGCTAACCGATATTAGGTAAAACCTATCACGCCTGTACGGATTAGAATTCAACCTATTTTGCTGCCAGTCTCGATCCAGTCGTACAGATCGTACCATTGCATCGACATTCATTTCGATATCAATTCGTAGTCAATTTTCGCGTATAAGAAACAGGGGGTATGAGACAAAACGAGAACCAGTCAATTATCATATAAGTCGGTCGTCCGATAGCCAAGTTCTGGCCACGTGTGTCGAGCGAAACGAATGGATCTGATACACGCTGGCACTTTCGAGTCAACCGATAATATCGCGCGCATAGAAACAGCGTTACACACACGTCCCCCTTTGCCCCCTCTGCCCCCCTCGAACGCAAAAATTCTCGAGCGTCATGCGACGTTGCGCACCGATTTGCCTCTATTTTCCTCCACATTTTTAGTTCCACGCTTCTTTCACGACCGATAACACGAAATCGGCTGCAGGATACGAGAAAACAGAATTCACAGATTGCGCATCAATCGTCGAGGATCGATATCCCTTCCCAAACACTCGATGTTAGGTTAACATAGGCAAAAATATATGTATCGATTTAGATTCTTTTCATTTTCTGTAATCTGTCATTGCAATAGTTGAAGTTTACTTTTTTTTTTAACGAAGTAAAAGTAATTTATTCAATTCTTGACTGTGTCGTAGCGAAGTGCTCATAGTACACTTCGTATTCGTAGATCATTTTTACGTTGATAAGGTTCTAATGGAGATTTGGTAACTTTGAAGAGGTACTATTTCGAACCAAGACCTTTTAAATGATACATGTGTTGTCTACTTTAGGGTACCTGCTCAGAGTGATGTAGCTGCCAGAAAATTTCCCTCGTTCTCTTAAATATTAACGTCTTTATTAAACAAAATCTGCAATATTCTCATGGAATGAAATACACGAAGATCGAGCTTCGGAAAATGGATGTAAAATATTCCAATAAACGTTGTACGATTAATTCTACATCGAAAGTTTGTTGCTGTCGAATCTTACCAAAATTGAATGACCGATTGATATTTAGTAGTTATTGTTTATCGTCAGAATATAATTTTGTAACAAATTAAAGAAAAGTAATTTTTATTTTACTCGTAGATATCATTAAATAGTTTGCGATATAATTTCCCTTCTGTTGATTCTGAATTCTTGTTTCTTAAATGTAACATTTATATAGTATTCACTCACCCTTGTACTATGTTCTTCGCTGAAAGGCTTGACATAGAAAATGCCCCGAATATATGGAAAAAATATGGAAGCATTCAGTCGTTATTAGTATATCTTTCATTATATTGGATTGTTTGGATAGTCACTTCGTTTTCCAAAATGGAGAATACACAATTTAATAAAATGTTTGTACGCTCTAAAAAAAATCGTGTTTCATTTTCACCAAAAAAAAAAAAAATGAAATGACTGTCCGAACAACCTGATAGAAATTATAGGGTTAAATGAAATACACGACGCACAAAATATAGGGAAATTTCTCAAAGAAAGCTGTGACAGATTTTCTCGAAACTCCCTGTAGGTTCTAGTTCTCGAACCATGTTCAAATTCCGCAGCGCACAGTTTTCTTCTTTTCCCGAATCGATTCCAGCTGTTAGATCGAGGTCGTGCGTTCAATGGCGTAGAAACAGTCGCGAGGCGATAAACTCCCTGCTAATGGAACCGATCTGTGTCGGAAACCCGTTCGCTAATTGAGTCACGCCGATCGAACGGGATTTCTCCCAAATTCGCGGGCGTAAGAAACGAAAGGTACGCGCGCCAGATCCGATTGGGACATGTTGTACAAACGAGCGAGCGTAAAGGGAGAGGGGCTGTGGAAACATTGATACCCGATCGATCGCGAGGTCAGTTTCACCGCTGAAATACTTTCGGCTCGACCGGTGCTTCGACTTGATCCCCAGCAATTGAAGTGTCCCTCGAGTACATGGACGAAATGAACGCGGAATCGTCGATTCTCGTCGATTAAATTGAAATTCAAACTAGCCGCGTTCGAATCCTCAAGGAGTTCGTTAAGTAGTCTTCTTCTCTCGCCGTGAAAGTATGGTGACAGCCACCAGGCTCTTTCTCCCACTTGTCGTTTTCATTTTCTCTTCCCTCCGAGTTGCGCAGAAAATTCGCCTCTTGGCTGAGTTGTGAATTTTTGTTTGTAAAAAGACAAAATGTACCGTCGTTTTAGGAGTAGTATTCGTTTCCATGATTCTGTTTGCGTTGGGTATACCGGATTACGTTGGACACAAGTTGGAGAGTAATTTGTGGCACGATACAGGGAAAGATGATTCTTTGGGACGAATAAAGAATGTAAAATAGAATTTTCCGGTCCCGTTTTCAAGAAAATGGTCTCTGAAAGTTATCGTGCGCCAGTGCAATTAATAAAGTGTGTTGGGAATTATTATTAAAGTATATTATATTTGAAGGGATTATTCGGTATCTTTTAAGAACGTTCGAAAGAGTGACCAACGATGACAATAGAGTTTATTGGCGAGAAGATTGTCAAGTACTTCTACGGATAATTCTTCTTGATTTTTCTAAAGTTGGAATACTAGAAACAAATATACGACTACACTGAAAAGAATTAAATGTAAAAGAAAAGAAATTCTATATAATAAGAGAAGGACAAGGAGCAATAACACTATCCGACACGATTTTTGCCTTCCAATAACTAGTGGGTGATTGTAGAGCCACACTCTCCAAGAAAGAATTCGAAAATCGAATAGTTGTATCACCACCAGACTTTGAAAAACATGAATTCTTGTAAAAACCCAGAATTCGCCGGATACTCTAATTCAGGATCTTGCAAAGGGAATATAAGCACAGCAGGTAAAGAAAGAAAGATACTGAATTCATTTCGTATAAGTTTCATACATTCTCACGCGTTACAAAACTGTTCAATATCGCAATAGAACATTCCAAATTCGCAGCCAATTAGCTCGGTACTACTCGTGACGAAGAATCATCGTTCGTCGCGAGTAATACCGATTACAAGATCTCACCACGTGGAGGTTGTTGCGAGCGAAGACCCGGAGGGAGATAGATGGAATCAAAGTTCCATCGATCTCCCTCGACACGCGGTACAAACGAAATTACTAAACCGAGGAGATGGGAGGAATCAAAGTTCCTTCGATCGTCTCGTTTAGTTCCGTCGAGCAATTACATTATGGGAAAAATGAGGCAAAATTAGAAAATACGCGAGGCGAACCGTGCAGTTGGTCCTACTGGGTCCATCCCGTTTCCCCTCTGTGGTTCCGATTCCAGAGAAAACGAACGACGCCTACCACTCCCCTAGAGGAGTGCCCCGTTTCTCCATCTTTACGACGAGAGGGTCTTATTTTGGAGGCTTTCGCAGGGACCGGCAAAAATGCCTGCTCCTGTGCTCGCAACATGCCCCCTCTGGAAGCGGACACACCGGAAGAGACGGTGATAGACCGTTCGGACTACTTACACGGCCGGCCACTTGCTTGTACAAGAAGCAGTGGTGACCGGACTGAGGAACGAGGAAGCGAGCAAAATTAAGCTAAAGATTGGATAATTGCTTGGCAGATCACACCCTTAAAACTAACTTATTCTAACTGCAGAGATAGAAGGAATCAATGTTCCTTCGATCGTCTCGTTTAGTTCCGTCGAGCAATTACATTATGGAAAAATGAGGCAAAATTGGGAAATACGAGACGCGAATCGTGCAGTTGGGCCTACTGGGTCGGTCCCGTTTGCCCGTGGTGGGCCCGATTCGAGAGGAGCGGGCCATTTCTCCACAACTTCGCGCCATGAGACACAATTTACGAAGGATCACAGAAGAGAGGGTCTTCTCCAGATCGGTGACTTCCACAGAGACAGAGGTAAAGCCTTCCTCTGTGTTCGCAACATCTTCCTCTGGAAACGCACGCACCAGAAGAAACGGCGATCGACCGTCCTTCTCTTATTATATAGAATTTTTTTTTTGTTAATTGGCTGCGAATTTGGAATATTGTATTACGATATCGAAAAGTTTTGTAACGCGTGAGAATGTATGAAAGTTATACGAAATGAATTCACCGCGAGTAATTCCAGTATCTTTCTTTCTTTACCTGCTTTGCTTATATTCCCTTTGCAAGATCCTGAATTAGAGTATGCGGGGAATTCTGGGTTTTTACAAGAATTCGTGTTTTTCGAAGTCTAGTGGTGATACAACTATTCGATTTTCGAATTCTTTCTCGGAGAGTGTGGCTCTACAATCACCCACTAGTTATTGGAAGGCAAAAATCGTGTCGGATAGTGTTATTGCTTCTTGTCCTTCTCTTATTATATAGAATTTCTTTTCTTTCACATTTAATTCTTTTCAGTGTGGTCGTATATTTGTTTCTACTTAGTATTCCAACTTTAGAAAAATCAAGAAGAATTATCTGTAGAAGTACTTGACAATCTTTTCGCCTACACGGCCGGTCACTTGCTCGTACAGAAGCAGTGGTGACCGGAGTGAGAAACGATGAAGCGAGGAAAAATAAGCTATTAATTTCATAATTGTTAGGCAGAGTACAGACATTCGTACACGGTGGCCTTACAACTAACTCAGTCCAAGATTAAAATTAAACTAGAGATCCCATGGTGGCTGCGATGAGAGTCCTCTTCTTTCTTCTTTCTTCTTTCTTCTGTCTTCCAATAGACCTAACTAGGAGAAATAGATTCAGAAACGATAAATATGAGATTAGTCAAGGCATGGTAGAAAATTTGGCACAGTAAACAATGATGTACACGATATAAATTGAGAGGCAGACAAATTTTAGACGCAATATAAAAATAGAGAACGGAAAATAATCAAAGTAACAAGAAATATTCGCAACAAAGGAGAAATGAAATTGATTAGTGGTTAAATACAGTAATGCAGTAACAAAGAAAATAAACGAAACGGTGACGAAAAAATAAACACGGAAAAACAAGTACAAATCAAAATCAGAGAACAAATGAAATAAATGAAGCAAACGAACAAAATTAAAAAAAAAAAATTAAACTAATTGGCTGCGAATTTGGAATATTGTATTACGATATTGAAAAGTTTTGCAACGCGTGAGAATGTATGAAAGTTATACGAAATGAATTCACCGCGAGTAACTGCAATATCGTTTTTTCTTTACCTGCTTCGCTTATATTTCCTTTGCAAGATCCTAAATTACAGTATCCGGCAAATTGAAACTTTTTTCTACCTTCCAATAACAATTCCAATCTTTGTGGAACCACACTTCCCAAACAAGAATCTGGAAGCCGAATTACTGTATCAATCTCAGTATTACATGAAAAGTAAAAAGCGTTGGAAAGTTCTAATTAGTCTTTAAAAATAGAGAAGGTGTTTCTCGAATATAATAGTATATAATTTATGAATTATTTTTGATCCTGAATGGTTAGAAATTAACGTCAAGGTTTCTCTGCAATGTCTTCACATTTTTGTGAAAGGCTTGACGAATCGTCGAAGAAATTAATCTAATGGCATGTCTGTTACGTGAAAATACATTAATAAGTAAATAGATTATGGAATCGTATATAGATATTAGAATTTAATTTCGGTTATCCATTTCTTACCATTAGAGTAAATTATTGACGCCTTTCCCTAGGATTGGGTATTAGTGAACGTACGATGCAATTACGGATAACGTTCTACGCGCGATTGTGCAACCGTAAATTGCAAGGAAAAACTGATATGGCTGATGATTATTGAAAATGAAACATGATCGAGAAACAGTTCATGCTGTTTGGCAGGAAACGGATCGATAAATCAGATTTTATGAAACGTGACCAAGACGATGCAACAGAAGATGCCGAAGCCAATGTCCGAATTACAGGTTGCGTTACAAATTGAACAAAGGTTAATACAATGGAAATTATAAAAGAAAATATTTCTATAGCACACGCAATATACAAGTCGGAAACAAAGTCGATGTAATGAATAATATTTTGACGTGTATGCAATAATAACATTCTTTTTATTGCGCACTTGTTATTTTATTATAGAAATATTTTTAAAAAGTACGTATTTATGTTGAATTAATCAATTATTCTATTACATACTCTCAACAGATATTAATTATGTGTTACAGTAGATATTGTATGCAAAATCTCTCTTTCTACTTGCTATACATAGTGATAATTATTACTAATGTCAAGAAATTTGATTTCCATACGAAGTGCCTTAAACTGGGAATAGCATACGAATTGTAGATTAGTATAATTAGTTGAAAGTAATTAATCATTCTCTATTTCAGCATTTGTACGATGTTAATCTTCATTGTAACAAAAGGCAAAGAAAAAGTAAAATCGTACATGGATATTGTTTCCTTCTTATTAAACGAATTATGAAGCATCTGATCAAATTTAATTGAGTCACGTATTCAGCAATTTGTAGTAATAGTGTAACTGTAAGAACAGAACTAATTTGAGAAACGTGTTTCAGCATCGTAGCACGCTTTCATTTTGTAAATAATGATAATACAGAGCTCTCGATGCAATTTTAACACTAGAACTACCGACAGATTTCATAATATTAAGGTATACTTTATATATATATCTAAAAGAAAATCAATCGATTAGGAAAAAGAAGAATTTATCAAATTGATCGCATACGTAAAATAAAAAAAAACGTAACGTCTTCTATTGGATTATGATTTTAATGAAGATTTAGGCGAACCAAGTTTCGAAATTATTCGAAACAATTTTCGTTAAGGCTGTGAATAAATTTAACATTACGATTATTTATGAGAAATGAGTAATTTTGTATTGCAATCATTTTATTACAAATATATTCAAGTTCGTTGAAGAGGAACTCTGTTTTCCATGGAAAACATGCCATGGAATTTAAACTAAATTTTACTATGAAAACAGTTGGAACCAGTCATTTCGACTGGTTGGTAAATCTAATGTTAATAACCATTTTTACTACTCAAACACTTCATTGATGATATAATGAAACTAACCAGTCCCCTCTGTAATTAGATCCGAACGTTGCAAAAATTGTTCTTTACTTTCAATATATATTTATTCGCTCCATATTCGATAACGTATGAACACTATCTATACGTTGAAAAATGGGTACCGTTATTTTTCAACTGACTTTCAGTAATAATACGATTAAAACTTTTCCCACAAAATTCTACAAAAATGGTAAAACTCCGCAGTGATGTTTGAATACGTTACAGACTGTTGCATGTGCAACCTATTTAAAAGTTAAATCTGTTTCTACGCGCATTACATAATGCTTGTATCGCGTATAAGTGTCCTCCACGTGACGGTACAACTCGCGAAAGCTGATAACAATGAACACCGACCACACACAGAACTTCCATAATTCCGCGTTCAATGAAGAATCATCTTTGGATGACACAAAAGAATGCGTCACATTCAGAAGTAATTTAACTTCAACTCGTCAGACTAGTCGCAGGCTGCTAATAAAATTTTATACGGGGAATGAAAACTGAAATTGTTTCGGTATTGGTAATTTTTCATTTAAAGTAATTACGAGTCATAAAATGCTCATAAAATTACAACTAAAACCAAAGTTAGCGAGTTTAACCGGTAAGCATTTAAAATAAAAAATGTTTTCTACCTCCAGTGTCCTCTTCAACGAATTTGAACATATTTCTAGGAAAATGATTGCAATATAAAATTACTCGTTTCTCATAAATAATCGTAATGTTAAATTTATTCACAGCCTTAACGAAAATTGTTTCGAATAATTTCGAAATTTGGTTCGCCTAAATCTTCATTAGAATCATAATCCAAATGATATTTACGCACATTTGCGACAAAGTACGTAACTTTCCAATCCTTTTATTTCAAAATTTCATCTCGAAAATAAATCCGGATTGTAAAATAAACACGTGACGCAAACTTAACGTAATGTTCGATCCACTTCCACCGCTACACTTCTGGACATCATCATTCATTATCTTATAATTTACCTCCGAAGTTGCGACAAGTGTTTATTTCTTAATTCTGATTTATCCCAAAGATGCTCCCGAAATAGAGACCACAAGCGTTCAATTTGTTTTCGCCAAGACTTGAACAATCTCTATCCAAACGTCGAACCGATGTTCATCGATCAATTCATTGATCCATCGTGTTGAATCGATAAATCCTTTTATCGAAACTGACCGTAAGTTTTCTCGTGTCGTCTAATACGGCCACGTTTATAAATCTCTAATTGTCAAGGTCAACGACCTGGTCCTGCTTCCTGAAAGTCCTCGTGTTCGCGATCGAAAAGCGCCGCGCAACTTTACAAAGCCTGTTCGTCAAGTTTCCGACGAATAGGGGACAAGCTTCGTTAAGCTCGACAATGATTTGTCCGAATTACCGGGTAACGGGCTCGCAATTAAAGTTACTCGGTTATGAGTAGCGCGGAGTTTGTTTGCCTACTCGTGACGGCCGTGATCGTCAATCGTGTCCCGTTCTCCGCGTTTCCCCATTTATTCGAACGTGCCGCTCTTTATTCATGGCGGGTCGGGGAAACAGTGCGTACGTTACCTAGATGACCGCGGCTTGTCCAGCCGAGCGTAGACAGTGAAAGTACTCGTGATACGTGAAACGTGGAATTGTGTACGTGATCGGAAAATTTTGACATTTAGAGGCGAACGTGACTTTGCCCTTTCGCTCGCTCGCTCGCTCGCTCGTTAGAGCTCCGCTCGCTGCTGGTGGTCTTCTTTCTCTTTTCTTTCCGACGAGCGGCTTCAGAGTCGTGCGATTTGCTCGCCTTAACCCTTTTAATGTCACTCGGACGATCTGTCGACTCACGCTAACGCGTTTTCCGTTGTTTCTCGGGGATTATCGGGGAGGGTGTCCCAGACGCGTTTTTTTCAAATTTTAATTTACCGGGGAGGAGAAACCGTAATTTTGAGTATATTTTTAACGTTTCGAATTTTGTATCCTCTTTGATAAATGTGACGACCGAAAATAAATCTAAGGAGGGAAACTTTTGCAAATATTGATAATGCAGAAAGACGAATGAAACGAAAGTGCAAAATATTGAATAAGCACGTAGGTGTCTTTTTTGAACGAAGAATAAATTGAATAAACTTTTCGCAGAATTAATAACGCAAAAGATGAAAGAAACGAAAGAGTAAAATATTGAGTAAGTACATGGTTGTCTCTTTTAAATGGAGAATAAGTTTAATTAAATTTTGCCAATACAGAATCAAGTCAACCGGAAGTGCAAGGATTGAATAGGATTGAAAGGTTTTTATATACAATCTACACAGGTTCTACGAACGAAAAGTCTAAAAAATGAAAATTTTCTCTGTTCGAGTTTGTATTTTCGTCTCTGAAGAATAAAGATATTCCTCTCTTCCTCTTCCAAAAAGAATCAAACGTATTATAAAAGCCGATCGTACGGGTTACGTGTATTTCAAATACCAAAAATACAAATTCAAGTCACACTTAATAGCGAAGGAACGAAAACGAAACAAACTTGAGAAAAGTTCGTAAAAAATTGGCATATTTAACAAAATGGTAAGACCATTGTTGATTCAGCCATGTTTAATATATCCGCGGCAATATTAAAAGCAATGAAATCACGAGTACGTTGTTATCGACGATAAAAACATTCCACCTTTGGAATCCATTATCGTTAAAACATTTGAACTCTTGGAAATTTCCAACATAACCTCAAAACTCGAGAACTCCGGAAACGTTTAATCAGAATTACCAACGGTAGAAGCATAACTGTTCGAGAATCGCAAGACGCGAGATCGAGTTCCCTGTTTGTTAATAGTAATCGCTGAATATTAGGATTCCCAGTAGATGAGCCAAGCGACCATCGTGTTAATTGCTTTTCCACTCGAAAAATCACTTTCGATCATCGTTCAGGGACTGTCGTCACCGATCGGGCTCGTTAATGCTTCGATCGGTGGCTGAGTAATTAGGCGAGTAGATTTTGGCGGGAACGCGATAATAAACCGGAGTAATCGACAACGTGTACTTGGATTCGGTAATAAACATTTGCCCAGTTAGAAATTACAAACGTCGACAACGGAAACTTGTAACTCAAAGATTTCGGGGAACAAACTATTTTGATATTGCAAATTTTGCAACGACACAAAAGTGTGCTCCATATTTTAGAAAAACGCATCTCGTTTTTTCTCGAGTAAAATTAATCGGCCGTTCAAGGTCACATGGTCATGCGACGCTCCGCCATTTTGATTTTCATAAACGAAAGTTTATAATAGGGATGATCGCTTTCTAGCCGGAAACAGGTGCGACATGTTCGATTCAAAGAGTACAAACAAATCCTAGAATAGCCGGGGCTGAATTACAAACTTGGGAAAGATTAGGTTAACTTCGTCAGTGGTTCTCAACCGAGTTTGTGGATGGTGAAAACAGACGAGTGCGAACGATGAAATTTTATTTTTATCCTATACTTTTTTTTATCCAATAATTAGATATCATAATATTTAATTATCGACGTCCCAGTACGAAGAAGAAGTTACATATTTTTGATCGGTGAATAGTGTTTCACTCGACGTTTTTAATTTCTGTTCGAACCAACGCCTTCTTCCCTGTTGTATAACAAATTACGATATATAGTACCCTGAATAATCGATACGGATATTTCGAATTAGAATATTTTGTAGTAACGATGAACGATAAATACTGATCACTGTATAATGCTACAGATTTCAAAGAATTAACTTCATTAGTAACGCTTCGAAGAATCGCTTTGTTACAATTTGTGTAATTCGGTTCGATCGAAATCCTAACACGTGCGAACAATATGTAACTGATTGAATTATTATCAGATTGATTCGCACGTCAGTCAATTCTGTCTATGATTAACAGAAGTTTAATTTCACGATAAAATTAATTCACTTCGATTATCTACGAATCGGTTAGAAAAATCCTTTCGTTTCGATCGGGTTTCGCAGCAGTCAAACGAACTATATATACAGCGACAAAAATTTCCAAATAATAATAAATTTTAACGAATAAGATGCAAAGAAGGGGAATGGGTGAAGGACTTTGAATAACCTTTTTACTTTCGATACTACAAAAACACGTCTTTGAACAAAAAAATAAAATTGTACAATGAGACACCTCGAGTGTTTCGAAATAAATGATTAATTTTGAAGATTTCAAGCCCACTTTGAAAACTTCGAACGGAACACGGTATGTACTTTTTGTGAAACGTCGAGTGAAAATATTCCAATGAAAAATGACGTTTACAAATTTCTCAAAAATCGAAGAATTTAATGAAGCGATTTTACAATTCCAAAACTTTCGAATACTACATACTACCGCAAGAGAATCGCCACGGATAAAAGTTACGAGTGAATAAAATGGAGTAACAATCGGCATTATACGGTTCCTACTTATGGGAATCGTTTCCTAACCATTTAGCCGCATTTCCGCCGAAGCGTTTCACTGAAATCTCGACGCGGTCACAGCGATATTTCGAAATTGATAATTTGCATATCTCGTTCGTTAAAATTTTCGACCGTAAGCATATACTTTCGTAACCCGCTATACATTTCAGCCGCTATACATTTACACGAATGGCACATGGATTAATACGGGTGTCGTAATAGCCTTCTCTTTGATTGTATCTCGTAAACTGACCGTAGCTACGGTTTACTAGAATTACTTGGCTATCCGCGCCTCTAACCGCGACATTTAACATTAACGGCTGATAATATCTCACGTTAATCGTCCGGTGAATGCACAAAAAGGAGTACCGCCTTTCTTTCACCGGCTACGCGTAAACAGACTAAACAAATTATTCGCTCCGTAAATTATGCATCTCGTAGAATCGACTCGGTAATTTACAGTTCCGTTCCCTCCTCTCGTTTTTATTCGCGGCTAAGGAGTCCATTACCATAACCTTTCGCCGCGTTTTAACAACTCCATTTCCCTCGAGGTGGACTGCACACGTATCAGATTCGTGCAACTGACGTCCGTTGGCGAAAGAAACGACAACAAAGCCCCCAAGGGTCCCAGGGGACTCACCGGTGGCCCACGTTGTTGTTAGTGTGCCTTTGCACGTGACAGGTTTAAGGTTATGTCTCATTGACGCTCGCGAGTAATCGCGTTATAGGCTCCATAGAGTTCGATATCGAAATTTTGACGAGCATTAAATATTTACGTATTCGACACTGTACTTTGTAAACACTGTATCACCAGCATCGGACATATCGAACTTATTTGGAAATTTCCACTTTTATGACAGTCAAATGTATTTTGGAAATCACTTTTTAGTCACATCGGAAGACAAATATGTCTAGGATTGAAAAATCACGTAATTTTCAACGAAATATCTAGGATGTATTCACCAATAGACACGAATACAGAAATTTATCGATAACAAGATTTAAATATTTGTTTACTTTTTGTTAAGTATTCTGATACATTAGAATTGTTAACATACTTTCCTCGACAAAACGAAGAACCTGAACATTTTCAGTAACTGTGGAACTCTTTTTACATTATGTAATTACTATAAGCTTTTAAGTGGTAATATTTCCACTTAAGCTGTATCCACACGAGCTACTTGGTCCTACGACATGAGTTACCAACTTCCAGTTAAGCAATTACCATTGATTTCAATGGAGATAAATTAATCTTGTCACATGCCCTGTCACTTAATGGAGCCCGGAGCAACTGCCCCAAAACTTTTGATTAGCAGTGTACCTACACGAACTACTTGGTTCTGAGAAAAGAGCTACCAATATCCAGTTTAAGCAATTACAATTGATTTTAACCAGGATGAATTAATCTCGTCACATATCTTGTCACTTTATAGGGCCCAAAGTAACTATCCTAAGAATTTCGAACAATATCTACACGAACTTGGTTTTGAGAGAAGAATCAGTAACATCCAGGTTAATCGATTACGAATGATTTCGACTCCAATAAATTAATCTCGCCACATGACTCGTTACTTGGAAGGGCCCAAAGTAACTATCCTAAGAATTTCAAACAATACCTACACGAACTTGGTCTTGACAGGGTATCCAACAAAATCCACTTTAGTCAGTTACGAATGATTTCGACTGCGATAAATTAATCTCGCCACATGCCTCGTCACTTGGTAAGGCCCAGAGTAACTATTTGATGACTTTCGAGTAATACCTACACGGACTTGGTCTTGAAAGAAGAATCAGTAACATCCAGGTTAATCGCTTATGAATGACTTCGACTTCGATAAATTAATCTCGCCACATGCCACGTCACTTGGTAAGGCCCAGAGTAACTATCCTAAGACTTTCGAACAATATCTACACGAACTTGGTTTTGAGAGAAGAATCAGTAACATCCAGGTTAATCAGTTACGAATGATTTTGACTGTGATAAATTAATCTCGCCACATGCCTCGTCACTTGATAGGGCCCAAAGTAACTATCCTAAGAATTTCAAACAATACCTACACGAGCTTGGTCTTGAGAGAAGATCAATAACATCCAGGTTAATCGATTACGAATGATTTCGACTGTGATAAATTAATCTCGCCACATGCCTCGTCACTTTGTAAGGCCCAGAGTAACTATCCTAAGACTTTCGAACAATATCTACACGAACTTTGTGTTGAGAGAAGAATCAGTAACATCCAGGTTAATCAGTTACGAATGATTTCGACTGTGATAAATTAATCTCGCCACATGCCTCGTCACTTTGTAAGGCCCAGAGTAACTGTCTGAAGACTTTCGCACAATACTCACACGAACTTGGTCTTAAGAGGGTATCCAACAAAATCCACTTTAGTCGGTTACATCTGATTTCAACTGCGATAAATTAATCTCGCCACGTGCCCTGTCACTTGGAGAAGAGGGATGCCCCAAAGGAAATGTATCATCAATCGCGTGACGCGTCGGGTCACGGACACATCCGAAAGCGTGTTAAAACATTCGACAATTATCGACACCCCATTATTTCCAGGCCCGTTTCTCCTCACCTCGAGAATCGAGCAACGAGATACGCGAATTATACTCGCCACAACCATCGAAGAGCGTTTCCCGCGTGTTTTTAATCGTTATTTCGCAGAAGTGGAGTTTTGACACATGCAATCGACAGGTTTATCGGACTCCGGGAGTTACGTGTTCGGTGAAATAAATAATTATTCGCGCAACGCTTGATCTACGGCTTACGGGAAGTATCCTTTCTATGCGGCCTCGCGCGCACCCTTCACTTCACACAATACTTTCGGTGCTTGTGTGATGCTAAAAACTCCACTACGTACAATCGATCCCGATTGGGCGACTGGAAAGGACTTGCTACGCCAAGCGTTTCCCGCGCGGAAGAAGGAAAACAAAATTAACGCAGCTTTTCACACACTGGCGACTTGCTGGCGAGCGTAACAAATCGCGCGCAACTTCCGAGGAGAATTCCGCGATACGTTTTCGAGCTGCCCTGAGACTTACGTGTAGAAACACACGCGTCGAAATCTCCGGAGAGGAGAGATATCTTGTCTCTCCTTGGAGAGAAAAATCTTCAATAACGTAGGGAAAAATACACAATTCGAGACGAAAATACACAATTTGGTAAGATTGATAAATAAATTCTCCCAGAAAAATGAATTTAAACACGGAAAGGCACGGAACAAGAATTGTTGCTTTTCTAACTTATAGCTTGCTCTGTAATCGTTCCTCGTTATTGAAATATTATTGGACATTCTAGGAAAGTATGAGAAAAAATTTCGCGAAGAAATGGAAAGGTACAAAGACTGTACTTACGATAAATATACGTAAAATGCAGGAATATTTCAAACTTGATTTAAAATATACCGGTTATGTTATTCGGCATTTAAACTGTGTAAACACTCTGTACGTAAAAATGGGTTGGACACCCTAATCGAGTGTATGTTTTCAATAAGACGTGTACTCTTTAAGAATCAATTTCTGCAAGAAAGGCTTGGTTGAGAAATGTTTTCTATTAAGTGGTTATAGTAAGAAGCTACGTAATCGAGTATCGATGATTTATTAATTGATAAGCATAATTTTCTAACGTAAAGAATTCTAATAATAACAAAATGTTCCTATTGATTTAGTTATAATTGAACGTTCTTTTTTCGAGAAATAGATATAATATACACAGTTTACCCTAATAGCTGTAAAAATGAAATTCTCCCAAATTGATAAAAGTGTTTAATTGTTACACGGACGTTTGGGAAAAAATTACGCTTTGTTACGAAACAATTGTAAAATAACCAACTGAACAACAGTCTTAATTGAAATACTATACGTGTACCATACACACAGATACTTGTTATTCGTAACTTCGCGTATGTACTCAACTACTTTTCGCATTCACGTGCTTAGAAATAACTGTTTAAGATAATTGATATTGCACAATACACGTACATGTACGTGTACCGATGTGGATATTTTTTTTAATTCCGTATTCTGTACGTTTAAGCCGTGTGAACAAGGAGAAAGTATACAGGAAAAACCACTTTTCTGAAATGAAAAACATGTTTCATTTAATTTACATGAAACGTATATCTATTTAATTAATGTTAAATCATAAGCCTCCGTTTCATTTGGACCGAACGTACGTTATAGATGTTAATTTATTTACCAACGATCTACCTATTATAATGAATAAATCGATTTTTCTTTTATTTTATGTTATAAAAACCTCGGACGTTGATTTGTTTTTTTTTTTTTGAAAATCAGACTCATCCCTTCCATTTTCATAATAGTCTTCGTATCTTCGTAGTGAATTTGTTGTAATGCTCGCAAGTCAAAATTTAATTTTTCAGGTGAAAAATCACTTTTTAAAAATGATTAATGCAATCACTTCTCAACAATTTTATAAACATTCGACATCATAAGTTTCATTTCAATGATCGTTCTGCAACGTTTGTACGCGTAAATATGGTAATTGCCAAGAATGTTGTCAATCTTTTCCGTCAGATTCAGGATCAATTTTCATCATGAATGGAAGTTGACGTAAGAACAACTGACATTGGCTCATTCTCCTCTATGTTCATTGCATGACTAGACGTTTCGAGAACGATTTTAAGTATGCTGTGTTAACACGTTCACCGTACTGTTCGATTCTGATTTTATCTCTCATCGACCTTCAGGGCATTTAACTCTTTCAATAATAAAGTTCGAAAGCTAAACATATACCGTGTGCAGAAACTTGATAATCGCGTTTATTGAACATATTTTCCGAACACACATAACGTTCAACACACGAACTGCGGGAAAAGCTACTAAAATTCTATGCTACGTTTCCAGACTATTATTCGGTGCTGTTAAAATTTTGGTATCGTCACCTTTTTATTAAATTTTCCAAGTTATGTAAAATTACCCCGAGGGGTCCTTCGTTTTAGAGGAAAATCTCGATATAAATAAAACTTTTATTACATTGCTCCAAAAAATGATAAATCTACAAAAATAAGTAATCTGTCCTTAAATATAGATATCGGTAGACGTTACTAGATATTAGCGACGCGTTAATTTATTTCCCAACGATACACCTATTATAACGAATAAATTAATTTTATTTTATTTGATGGAAATTTAATGCTCGAATACTGATATTATTTTTTCAAATGAAAGACCTTTCGTTAATTGTTATTATTTTGTCACGTGGCTTCCAACGATAAACCGTGAACCTGTGTTTCAGCATGGCTCCTGGGATGGTTCATGTGCAAAGCCGTTGCTTATATACAAGGCGTTTCCGTGGCGGCCTCTGTCTACAGCCTTGTTGCGGTTTCCTTGGATAGGTATGTACACGTGCATTGAACTTTTCAAAGAATGATTGCGTTACCATTTACCGACAATCGCTCAACAATCGAAATATTGTGTATATTATTGAGAACCGAGCACGAACGATTCCTATTATTTCGCAGTGTTTTTTCTTCAATTAGTGCAACTGCTGAAGAATGCAATTTCATGACTCTCCTGTCACTACAGATTTAATCATCCAACGATTTCCTTTCGTGCTGATAATAACTCGAACCAGGTTGAGGATCGTGCTTCTGGGAAATTCGGGGAGAATGAATCGAGATATCGAACGAAGTATCCAGGATGATGGAAATAAATATTGTACACGTAAATGTAAAATATAAAATATTTACTCTATAATTGTATCGGTTAGTACGTATTTACGAAGGCAAAATATGAAAACATTCAATAGGGATACACTTCGGAACATGGATTAAATTTAAAACCCATTTTGGGAAACCAGAGCAACTATAATCGTGGCATCGAAGCTTCCAATAAGTTCGTATCCCACATCACGTATTTGTAATCGAATGACAAAGCATCTTGGCTGAAAAATTCACAAATTGCAATAAATCACGGGCAACCTCTGTCAAAAAATTGTATTCTTCAGCTATTTCGATCATTACTGACCTCTTTTAAATATCTCGCTTAAAAATCGAGAGGAATATCGTGTCCAGTGTTCTCCAATATTCTCATCTTTGGCCTGATCGAACAGCCCATCGTCAACAGTCACAAGAAAATTTCTATTGGCGATAATCGTTTCGTAATTTATCTCCGAAGAAAATTGCGTTTGATTCAACACCGAGTTGAATCTTATTTTCGTTTAATTCGAATGAAACATCACCGCAATGCGAGAATACTCGTGCTTTGAAATTTCCTCGAGATCTCGATCCTCAGGTGCCTTATCAACAACCTCGTGTCAAAATTACGCGTATCGGGGTGGTCTCGAGGGTGTTTCGATCGATCGATTACCAAGCCGCTTTATGAATATAATCTACGCGTTATGTTTCCCGCTGACACCTAATCACTCTTCCTTAACGGGGTAAAATAATTGATAGACCACCGGCGCATAGGATTGCTCGAGGTGGCTCGTTATCTGTACATGACTAAGCGCGCTCTCCGCGATGCGAAAGCAAACCAAGAAACTGAACGAATGTGCCATTACGTATTGCGACATTAATGAGTCGGTTGCGACACGTCGTCAACGCATATTCTAAACTGGTACATTTATTTCTCATCTGCATAGCGGTGCGCTCCTTGCTGTAACAATTATGGGCTGCGTTACGAGCGGTTACGTTATTGTGACATTCTAGTCGCTTCTAATGGTTGCCAGCGTTAGCATTGTAACAAGAACAAGGTGAGCGTTGCATCGTCGAATCGATGGACAATCTCTCGGCGATGTTCGATCGTTGTATTTGAAAACGATGTCGAGACATCGATTTAAATCTTAACGACAGAATCCGGTGATAATGAAACACTATTCGTGTATCTTAATTTCGTATTACAGTACACGTGTACGATTGCGTGAACGATTGTTGAAATTTTTATCTTGGAGTATCCAATTCGAGGTTACGGTTGTTTGAAACTCAATTTAAATGGTTTCGAAGGATCGGGACGGAGTCCGATAATTTCATAGAAAATGACTGTATTTCATTGTTCGGGCTGGAATAAGGTTGGACGCGAAGGAATTCAAATTAGCAACAGTAGGGAGAAAAAGGGGAACTGTGAAAGCGTTGATAATCGAAGCATAAAATTTAACGAGCGCGATGGAAATTTTATGTATCGCGATACATCTTTGTTCTGTATTGAAATATATAATAATTATTGGAAGGGGCGTAGAAAACTTTCATGCGTTTCCTTGCACGTGAAAATAATACTATTCTTGCATCATCTATGATCAATACTCATACCTCGCGGGTATTTGATCGATTAATTTAACAATTTTGTTCTGCAAGTCTAAGGAGAGAAATCAAAGAAGAAATAAAACAACCAACACGCTTTTAATCGCATAACTTCCCTTTTCGTACAAACGTCGAGTCTCTGATCATTCGCAGTCCACAATCTACACAACACAAATCGAAGAGCACGATTTGTTATGTAAGAATCAGTCAACCGAGGTTAGCGTTAAGAATATCGTTGCAACATAAAACGTTCATATTTTAAAATAACTTGGATCTTTAATGTTTAACAAGGTCGTCTAATTTGGCCAAAAGTAATAAAATATAATAGAAGATACTTGGAGCATTTCCAAATCGGGATAACCGAGAAGTAGATAAAAATTACAAAACATTGCAACGGGTAATTTAATTGTCATTTTCACGCAGCAATTCTTGTATCGAACTACGTGTCCCTTGATCGAACGAAAATTATCTGCCAAATTTCCCTCGATAATTTTTACGATCCCGGTGGCTCCGTGCCAACCGAATGTGGATGCACAAAAGGACACAATGTCCTTTGAAATTCTTTTTTCGTCTCTCGAAGCCGCCCTTTTACATCTTGAATAACTTTGGCATCGTTTGCAAATCCTGGCGTCGTTGGTACGCTATGGCGGCGGATTCTCTTCTGATCGCCAACAAGGTCGCCCATCATCCCTTTGAAACACCGAAATTCACCGAACAAATTTCACCAAGAGTTCCAGACAAAGCACGTTAGGTTCCCGAAACGAGTTATTTATTCTTCCGCTACAGTTCACGCGGTATTGTCTCTCCGTGTCGTAATAAAAATGATGCACGAGTAACCAGTGCCAATGTCACAGGTGAGATTCACTTAGCGCCATCTTGTCACTTTTCCAAGATCGGTGTCACGTATGTGTAAAATCGTTTCGTTCGTAATAAAGAAAAATTCAAACCATCTATCGATCATCTACGTTGTTCTTGTGTTCTATCAATGGATTTTAATTACGAATACGTGGTTAACTCGTGTCCATTTTTTTAGTATGATTTAATTTTGGATACGTAAAAGGTTCACCGAAAGTTTGACGTGTCGATAGCCATCTAAGGATGGAACGAGTGTTATACTTTTGTATATTTTACACTTTCTTTGCAAGTTGTGAATTCTTTTTTCCGAGGAAATCATTCAGCAACGTTACACACACGTGTAGACACGTACAGACACACGTGTTGCCACCATTTTGTTCCTGCCATAAGCAACTAAAAAGTGTACAACTTTGTATTCTGTAACAAGAAATCTGCGACGAGGTAGTGATTAATAATTAGTTGCACCGCGAAGAAAAAGATTGCGTTTCATTCCGAGTCTTTGTAGTATATTTAGCAAGACCCTGATTTTTCACTTTCAATAAAAATTTTCGTTAAAAATATTTCAATACAGTCATCGGTAATCAAGTTAGAAGTATCTTCGGATGTTTTCGGAGTAAAAAATTAAAAGGAGTGATATCTGGAAATCTTGAAGATTTGTTAATTTGTGACTCTTTGTCTTATACAATTTTCATGAAATGTTTTCATTTTCACACAAGTTTTTATTTATCTAAACAACTTTGGTAGAAGTCATTTGTCGCAGTATGTGTAATAGTAGTAAGTATTAGTGTTGGAGCATGTTTTCTTTACAATGTTTTTTTTTCTCTCAGAAGACTATTATTAGGCTAAGATTTTCTCTTGTTCTGAAACTCCCTGTAGATTTCTTTCTGCAATATTTTCCTTTTCAATCTCATAGAGTTTTATCTTCACTATCTCAAATATGTCTTATCTTCACTATCGTTACCTTAATTTTATATTCACTAAAAAAGTAAAATACTGTATACTAGGCAACCAACAATAGTTTATCTATATTAATAGCAGTTTAAAGATAATTATTGCCTTCGTAGCAGTTACTCTTTATGAATCGACACAATTAAAAGATTCAGACAATCCAATGTAACTTAACTTATTATTTTCTGTTCACTATTTACATTACAAGTCTCGTTACATTCATTTCTTCCATATATATTTATTACCAAAGTATTTTCAATGTACTGTACGCGAGTGAGAAGATTGCATCTGGAGTTATAGCAGATCCTCTTCGTTCATGGAGTATCTCCTCAGATACTTAAATCATTCGAGCCTGACGAGATTGCTCTTGAACGAATAAAACTCCCATAACCTCGAAACGCAATCTTCTTGCGCGCGTACTGTACATAATAACCTTCTTGGATAACAATCGATGGTTTGGATAGTTCGATACGAATTTTATATTTAAATTGTACAACCGTTACATACTATGCTCGTAAAAATATTCTACCCTACCTCGAATCATTGCCTTTTAAAGAGTGCACGGTGTACTCTTTTCTCACGATCCAGAGATGGTCATTTACATACCTTCCCGCGAGAACGTCAAGGCTGGAATTACTCAGAAGCGGTTAATACGACTGGATATCGTCGACAAATGATTTCCTGTCAATTTCATGCTAGACGATCCGGGTGTTGCCACGGGCCTGTAAAATAGTTTTATGGGATCCTAGGAAGCGATCGATCTCGCTGAAATTGCACGAGGAAAGGTTTTGTCGGTGACTCGAAATTGTCTTACCTTCTGATCAACGCCCTGCCAGCGATGCATTACCCTCCCTATCGTCGCCACTTTTGCCACGAATTGCCACCTACGGAAATACATATATCTTTTCTGGTGGTTACCCCTTGGCTCGAAACACCTTTGGCGACAGAAGCTGCCGACCTACCGACTGACGTAAATCCACTAAACCGTCGTGGACTTCCGCCTTCCGCGCGAGCATAACCTCCGAGGACGCAAGTTGGAAAATGTTATTATAGCAGTTTAATGTACCGTCGAGTCGAGATCCAATTTGAACCGTTTTCTTATTGGGAGTCTGGTTGACTTTTTCACTCCAACGGAAGTGGACTTTGACAAACGTTTGTAATTCTTATTGGATACGACAACTTAGCGTTTGTAGGTTATGTTCGCAGAGAATTATTTCATTGTGTCGCTATTTCTAGGTATATAATTAAAATGAACTATACCTACCACTGAAGGGAACAAAAATTGTAGAATAAATATAGATAATTTATATTCTAGGAAATGGGAAAGAAATTTAAAAAATAGATACAAATATAAGTGGAAATAGGTAAGATACGAATTATAGAAATTAAGGAAGCGAATTAGTAAGTTTAATGCAAATTATGCATCAATGATTTCCTTTCGATATAACGATCATTTTTCTATCAAAATTATTTTCTTAAATCTATTATCTTGCGTGAGTCACGACCTCTGCAGTCTTGTTCTAGAGGTTACGTAATTTTATATTCTCTCTCCAAGGGCGGATCGAAATCTTGCGAGTCGAAACGTCGAATAAAAGTGCTGGTTTAAGACCGCTCTGTTAGCGCGCAAAGTATTGTTCTCGAGAAATCAATGCGGAAACCAGAAATCAATGCAGCGCGAATTACCTGCAGATACAAGATACCACACGGAAACTAAACAGGCAATAGATTTTACCACTTATCTCTGCAGCTTCTCCCCACACGAAAATACGGATTTAGCGGGGAATAAATATCATACCCACGAAAACTAAAAATTTACTATCGAAACGTAACCAGGCTCGTTCGATGAGTTATCGCGACACATATACGAATTTAATACCAATAAGCGGA
Organism: Ptiloglossa arizonensis; assembly: GCF_051014685.1. Classification (NCBI taxonomy): domain Eukaryota; kingdom Metazoa; phylum Arthropoda; class Insecta; order Hymenoptera; family Colletidae; genus Ptiloglossa; species Ptiloglossa arizonensis. The sequence continues at coordinate 7,997,093 of NC_135055.1, forward strand.
CGAAAAACGATCATTTATTTTTATCAACCGATTCTCAGCGATACGATCGCGTTGGCACTCGCCGCCACATCGCAGCCCACATTTTGCACCCACCGAAAGTCGCGTTCAGGACTTCCGTGAGGTTGACACACGACACCCTGCCGCACTTGCTATACTATTCGACGTTTTTCACGCCGATTGTAATCCGTGTTACAGCATAGCCACGTTGCTTCCTAATATGTCGTAATTCGTGCGGTTTTTTCCAATTCGTTCGACATTTGACACACATTGCACGAAGTTAATTACGGATAATGATCCATCGACGCACATCGTTGCGATCATTTTCGAACAATTTATATCCAATTGTGAGAACAATACTACAAACGTTTCGAGTAAAAAGTAAAAGCTATTGGGTTGTTCGGAAAGTGATTTCGTTTTTTATTTGGTGAAAATGAAACACGATTTTTTTTAGAGTGTACAAACATTTTATTAAATCACGTATTCTCCATTTTGGAAAACGAAACGACTTTCCGAATAACACAATATTTTCTGGATAATTTCGTGTGAACGCGATTTAATAAAAATATGACGAAGAAAAATTTCCATTTCAATGTGCATCGTGAATCAAAATAATTACTACGTAAAGTGATTTATGATATATATTGTAATCGAAGTATTATTACTGTCACGTTTCTCTTAAGTTTTAGAAGTTGGCTTTCAACAAGTCAAAGCAACAGGCAAAGTATTAATAATTGTGACTTTCCTTTAACTCGAGCCAGACCTTGTATTATGCGACGTTTTTGCAAACTGTGGCAAATACGATACACGTTGTATCGCGAATTAAGTGACTTCACGGTTCTAAGTGACCATGATAGAATGCATTTTTAAACAGACGTTCTGGTGATTAAGCAATTCCGTATAACAATCCTCGGTTTCTTATTCTCGAGCCTCTGGATAAGGAAAGTATGTTTTTATTCATATGATATGTCGATTTTTAACGGTAATTACCGTTATTTCTTAATTGCTTGCATATTCGAAGCAAGGATTTCAGACTGTAAGAAAAGAGACAGTAGGGAATGTGAGATTTGTCGAGAGGTGATAAATATAGTAAAGTATGATCTGAGCTTCGACGAAAAATGTCATAAAAAATTCGAATAACGAAGAATTAATAATTCCCCTTTCCTGTATTTATATATAATATTATATTTGGTTTCTACCCATGCAAACATAAATTCTACTGATCTTTTTCCATTTAAAAAGAGATGTTTCGTTAAAAGAAAACTTTGACCACGAGAAAAATGAGACTATTATTGCATTATGAACATTTTCTTTCATATTTCCGACTTATTTTCGCACAAAGGAAATAGCCCTTGTACGGTTGTAACGAGAACTCTGTTTGGCTAACCTAACCCGGACCTCTCCTGAAAAGAAATTTTTTCTTCCGTTTCCTTTAAAAAGAAGTGTTTCGTTGAAAAAGACAAAAGTGACAGTTATTGTAGCGGGTGTTTCTTTAAAACTTAACCTCCATAAAAAAGAAAGAGATACGCATAATTCTAGGCTAAGTGACCCAAAGCCTACGTCTGGTACCCAATAGTGAAAATCACGACACTTCCGGCAGCTGCAGCCACAATTAAACGCCAAAGAAAACTCGACATACTGCTCTCGAATTACGTTCAAGTCAACGTTTCGATCATACGGTTACAAGCATTCGTGAAATCGGATTATTAATCGAGTTTTCATACCGGCTGTTACACGTCGATTGAAGCGTTGGGTTTCGGTGGCACGTTCCAAAAGTGGTTCGATTTTCGTAGTTTTTCCCTCGGTTTCTCGTGGAATTCGAGAGCTGATTGCACAGAAGGACCAAGGGATGCTCACGTATGGCTCCCTCGACAGGATTCGAATTCCATTTAATCGAAGCATCAGGGATCGAGTTACGAGATCCCAAGAATCTCGAAAGATTTCTGAACGTGTCGATTTTTTCCTGAAAAAATACACAGATATACAGTGTGCTACCCAAACGAATGTATAATTATAGGAAGATGTTAATACGTATAATTATCTTGTAGGAGACTCCGCTTTCGAGAAAATTAATTTTAAATCGGAGCACCGTGATTACAAAGAACCGAAATAATAGTTAAACTTGAACGATTAATCGCTTAACGGAAAGAAATATTTCAAACATTTTCCTTCAGAGATCGCATTCCCTAAGTTGTAAAGCATTGCTTTATACGTCAGTCGAGTTACGAAAGATGTTAATCGCTTGAAATTCAGATTGATTGTAAAATTGAATTGTAATGAAAAATTACTGTTTCTCGAGAGGGGGAAAGATCAGAAACTACAATAAATAGAATAAATCAAAATTACAACTATCCACAATACACAACGGAACAACCGAAGTGTATATTGATTTAATTTTCACAAATGTCTCGATTCCCCGCGAACCGAACGTTTCGTTCGAAAAATCTAAGCTTCAAAAATTCTCCAATTTTTCGAAATTCGATAACGAAACTTGGACCACCGGAAGACATTCCCGGTGCGTGTTCACGGAGGGTTAAAATCGATTTTCTCGAAAAGCGAGTACAGTGTTGAAAAATTTTCTTTCAAAATTCTCGATTTTCTCTTCGCGCGATGTAATCGGCATTTTTACGTTCCAAACGAATTTGCAACGAAGAAGCCCACAACGAAAGAAGACCTTGGCTGCGTGTTTACAAAATCAGCTCGCACTCGGAGCGTATATGCTTGGCCGTTACGTTTCATACCTGCACCGTATACTTACCCCGGCCTGCTGGCTGTGTGTCACCCACACACAGGTGCCCAGATCGTGTAATCGCAGGCAAGCGATTGAACTATTTCCACATAAAGTGTCTTAACCCAATTCCTGGGACCGATCGCGAGGGGTTGAAAGCACGCGATTGGCCGGTGCTCGCCGTTTCGTCCCGATGCAGCGATTGTATTGGCCGAACTCCACCCCACTCCGATCACCGATCGGCTGACTCAACCGACCGACGCATAACGTCAGACTGTCAAACGGCGGGCCACGTGATCAAATTTACAGCGATTTTTTGAAATCGACTTTTGTATAAAAGGACCGCCGCTTGATACATTCAGCATAAGCTACCTTACTTCCCGACAAGTAACCAAGCAACCTACAACCACTCAACATGTTCAAGTTGGTAAGAAGAACTTGCTTACTATTCCTTTAATTATTTTGCGATCAAACGTTCCACCGGTTTTGTAGAGAATTACTTTCGTGACTACCGGACTGGTGACTGAGATTTTCGACGTATTTCGGTGTATTTCGCATACGAGAAACTTCGATTTGCTCTTTGATTATTTTCTTTTCGTAAATGTCTCGATTATTCGTATACATTTCGGGCAATCGTCGCTTCGAACGATTACTTGCGAATTTTTAGTACAGTTCCTTACCCGTATTGTAACACGAGTGTACGGTTACGTTTCTTGTTAAAAATAATTTACCTAATTAAATTCTCTTCGATTCGATCTTCGAACGTCGTCGAGTCTGAAACAATGATTACAGTTTCGAGACGAATAAATTTGAAAGAAAAATGTATATTTTTCATCGACGGGATAAATAGTGTACGGAATGATCCAGCTTTAGATCGATTTACTTAATTCGTAACGCGTACAAGAGAAGTACCACCTAAACAACGCGACTTTAATACGTTTCTCTTTAACATCTACCCACAATTGTCTCGCGATATCGTTCTCGTTTCGTGCTAATATCGCTAGAGTCTCGAGAAACCGAGCTTTACGAAAGAAATTCGTATTTCTTCGTTATCCAAAGTACACGTTCGAGTTGACCAACGATTACCAAGCCTGTTCCGGGATGTTGTCCAGCACGAACACGGTTGAGACTAGATCCGCGTAAATCGAACGGACGCGTTGAACAACTCGGTGTAAAAATTCCTACTTCTTCGATCGATAAAACGTCGATCCATTGGGCAAAAGAAAACGTATCGTAAGTACCCACCGTGACCTTTCTGCCTCGCAACGTGCAAGCCCCCCCTCTCCTGCATCTACGAACGGGCCCTTACGTTCACTCGAACGGACACCGAGTTTCCATCCGGTCACAAAAATCCGAGCGAAACCACTGAAGCATGCACATTGTTAGCCAACACGGCTGGTCGAGTCAAACGGTGAACGCAGCCGGACAAAATGGAATGCAGCTCGAACACTTTTCTCTCTCCGTACATATACCCACACATCCGCGAAATCGAACCCACCCATGGTTTTCTCCGTGTCTCGTGAGGCCGAGCCACTCTTGCATCAACGCTACTTGCTTTGCATCCGCGACACGCGAGTCAATTATCAAAAGGGGTATCGGTTCGCGTGGAACGCGAGCACCGATAAGTGCGCGTGTGCATTCACGCGTTCGACGTCTATCGAGTTCACGTTTCCCGCCATTCGTGGCATCGCTCGATCGTAGAAAGACGCGACAGTCTCCGACATGCACCACTTGGACCACCCTCTCGAACCTCCATCGCGCTCTCACGACCGTCCAAGGATCGTTCCAACGTTTCACTCCGAAGAGTACTTCGTTTCATTTTTTTTTCGAATTCACGATTTTTCGATACTCTCTTATCACTCCGATTAGCTACTCTCTTATTTCGATGGTTCGAGAATCAGCTTCTTTCGATACTCCCTCGAAGAGACACGCGACGATCCTACTCGAGGATCTCCTCTAGCGTTCTCTTATCGCACCGATGAGCTATTTCCGGTAGACTCGGTGCTCCGGAGGATTAGTTCCTTCTAAAAGTGCCTCGACAAACGATACCCCGATCGGACGGTCGTTTCGAGTATTCCATCTACCCCGAACGCTCGCTCTGTTTCAATCTACTTCACGGTTCAAGTCTCGGTTCCAACGATTCGATGCTAACCATTCGATTCAAAGACAAAGGTACACCGATCGTGGTTAATCCGTTGCTGCTCCATCGAAACGATCGAGACACTTTCGTTCCGCGTGAGGCTGTAATTGCTCGTAGATTAACACTCCCGTGAGAAAATCTCGCGAAGCTTCCTTCCAGACGCTGAACGTTTCCGTTTCTCGGACGAGAAACTATACAGACTCCGTGACGATTAACTGCCGGGGACACGAGAAGGGGGATTGGGAGGTGCAAGAGGGCTAACAAATGCTGATATTCCCACAGGCTGTCCTCGCCGCCATTCTGGCTGTCGCTACCGCCGCTCCCGGTGGTCTGACCGGTATCGTAGCCGACCATGGGATCGGACCGATCACGGCTCCTCTGGTTCTCAGCCATGCTGCTGCGATTGCGCCTGCTGCGCACGTGATCGCCCAGCCCGTTGCCCCCATTGTCCACACCGCCCCGGTCGTCACCAAAACCGTGCTCACCGCCGCTCCCCTGCCCCTCCTCTCTGCCCACGGTTTGCATTAAATGACGGACGATTCTATCTTACCGCCAACAACTCACGACGAGACAGCCCCCACCCCCCTAGAAAAGCACACCACGAACTCCCCCGTCCCCCTCTTCGCCCCCTTTCTCTTCCTGCGTAAATCGTCCCCGCCCTCTCTAAAGGAAAAAAGAAAAATAATAACAACGAAGGAAAGGGCATAGCACGAAGAACGAAGATAACTAGGCATGAAAATTCATTCATCCCCTGCTACCAAGATGACATCCGGGCATCGGACACTCCAACGTGGCGCGTCGCCGGCAGCGAAGCGATACGGGGGACATTCAGGATCGCGTCCAAATCGGCTGGTCCCTTTCCTTTGCTATGTGCATTCGGGACTTTTGGATCATCAATCTGCAATTCGGACATTCGCATCTCAATCATTCTGCACCATCATCCAGGACCCCTACCCCTCTGGTCATACGGAATTTTAATAAAATTTTATTTAAAGAAATAACACGCCTGGTTTCTCTACGCTGACCCGCTCAGAACCCTACCCGTTTTGTTCACGAGGTGTACATGAGAATACCCTTATGTGTATTTCGGAAGGTGATCGTATTGGAAAATTTGTTTAAGAGCACGGGACAGATTTAACTCTGCGAAATGGATTTCTATAGGGCCTGTGTCGTAAAACTAAACGCGAAATTGGAATTTTGAAGATTTATAAGTTTCTGTACCAGATTCGACTTGAGATCTGAACAGTTGTTTCCGAGTTAACTCGGGCAACGAGTGAAATACACGTGAGGAATAAATTGTTGTATTTAGAGCAGCGATTTTTAAATACATTCGCGCAATTTTCTACAAAGATTAGAAACATTGAAGAAAATACTTTTTAATCCGCTTTTCTTTGACCTGGTGCCCTCTACGAGAGTTTGATGGAAATGCAACTTGCTTATTCCACTAACAGAGGGCAAACGTTAGCGGCGGTTATAATTTGTGGTTATTGTTGCAAGGAAGGAAATTGAAATTTTTAACAGAGTACCCAGCCTCGCGCGCGATATGAATTAACAAATTTGCATAATGTGCGTGAATCTGTTGAGAATAGTTTGATTATTATATTTGTATAAAATTTGATACGACGAGCGATTCTTGATTCTTAACCCTTTGATGGTCGTTTGGTCAATTAAAGAGGTCGTTTCTGATCTCAGTTATCGATTTGTTGATTCAGTTAAGCTGTTTATTTAAGATCGAAGCAGTCTAGTTGGCTTGAAAATATGTAAACGTGATTCATCGTAAAATAACCGTGTTCCAACATGGTTTGGTAAGTTTGGAAAGTAAAGATTAAAACAAAAAATCGATCGGAACTAATGGAATTTCCATGTCGATTAACAATAATCGACGAAACACGAGATGCTGACTGGAATGTTAAACATTTCTCAGAGAGAGAAATTTATTTTCTTCGAAGAAATTAACAACTAGATTAGAAAGTATTACTTACGAAAGAGAAAATGGTAATCGAAACCAGAGCGGTCATATACGAGAACTACTTACTGGAAAATCACACAACTAACCTAGAAATAGTTCTACTCAAATTTTAATTACTATCGGTGTAACGAATACGACTATTAAAACTAAAAGAATTCTTTCACTGCAATTTAACTCACAATTAAATCTACACACTCAATCTCTATATATAATACATTTTATTCAGGCTGAATTATTCCGATTTCTGCAAAATTCACTAAATAAAAAATCATTGAAGAACAAAGAAAATGTCAGAAATTTCCTATTCAAAAACGTCGACATTAGAAAATTGTAAAATACGACTCGAAAGATAACTCTGTGGATTAGCTAGGTGCCAGTTGATACTGTTTAAAGTAAAATCGTATATAAATTCCTCAGCTATACACAATTGCGATTGTACTATCGATTAGACATCGTCGTTGCGTCATCTAATAAGAAACTCGTTTTCTGGCAAAGTTTATTCGGCTGTTCAGTTGCAGAAGTAGATAGAAAGATTCAATTTTGAACAAATCGAGTGTTCACCTCGGATGTTTGAAACTAGGGACATGTGTAAGAATACCTTACGATCTTAATACTGCAGACAGGAACGAACAAACGTCCGCTGCTGTAAATGTGCGCAGATAAGCATATGGACGTGTCTAGACCCTACTTCTACCCCCGAGCATGTACCCAACCTTCTAATATTCCTTCGTTTACGACCACTTTGGACCTATCTCCGCCAGGAAGATCATTTCACCTTTTGCCTCGCTTGGTTTCTTCCAAGAAGCTTGTCTATTCCCAACGAGTTTCACATTGCTCGCGTTTTTATCTTTCGCAAGAGACAACACGAGATCCCTATAAGAACGTATCAGACAATTCACGAAACATTCCAGCGGCTGGCAACCGACTGGCGAATTTTACAACCGATCATAAAAGATGTCAGGACCACTTCGATATCGAAATTAGCCAACAACTAAGAACAAGCATCCAACAACAATCGTTGCGGATACTGTACGTTTTATTTCAAATGTATTTCGGGTGGGTACAAAATTATTTGGCTACATTCTTGCAGAAATCATTGTACGAGACGTTTTAGATGCTGTGTCGTCAGTAAACGTAGATCGAGCCCGGATGGATCCACTTATACCCATGGCTGTAAGACAGAGGAACAGCTGGTGGGTGGATTGGCAGTATCTTCACGTAGGGTTGCGAATAGACCAATGGGGATGCAATCACTGGTGGCACCGGGGCTGGTGCACATGTTACAGTCACCATTGCTACGGCCATCAATAGAATCTGTCGAACAGAAAGGAGGATATATTAACCCTCCGCAGATACACTGTAATTGAGCACCTTAGTTGGATACATTGTTTCTTTTAAAGTCTGTCGATTGTTTCAGTTGGTTCAACGATACAAAACATGTGTCGAATTTCTCGTGGATTCCTTCCTTGTTCTAAGCATGTTACCTGCACAGTCTCAAGCTCTGAGGTTTCCGAGTTCTTTGATTCTTATTCTTCAGAATTAGCTACGATGAACTTTAGGTGTCTATCGAAATATTTCTTTCGATACAACGAAAGTTGAATACGTCGAGTTGATAGTAACTCGATTAGTAACTCTCAACTTGTGGAAAATTTAGGGCTAGAACCGACTCAACCTTTCTCTACTACACATTTCGTTTTCACGTACTAGAACTTGCATTTCTTTTTCTCGTTATTTACTTCGAATCATTTTGAACCAATCTAGGAGACCAACGATTCGTACACTGCACGAATAATTAAATCTACCTACTCGTGATCGAGACAACACGAGGAAGGGATTATCAAGCCCAGGAATTACTATCCAAAAACAAGACGAAGCTACTAAAATTCATAATCCAGATAAGACTAAGCACATACCACCAACTTTTCGAAACTTTTCATGCTATCGTCGCAAATACGAAATACGCTAAATTTAAAATCACACTATTGGAAAGATATACAATGCAAGTAAACTTAAATACAGGTTGTAACACATACAAAGAGATAAATCGCTATCCTTTAAACGACTCTGCGAAATATCTTCAAAACCACCTCGCAACGTTTCGAAGTGTCTTTTTGAAACAGAAGCTCGTCCTAAACCTTGCCAAACGTTAAACAATAATCTGTCGCAAGCCAGACCACCCAGCTGTCCATCGCTAAACATAGAACAACAATTGCATCCCAATGGTCCACACGAACGAGCTACTTAGGAATCTCGACAGAAGAAACACTCACGTTGGTAGATTTTCGGTTTGCGACCGTTCCACTTGTAATTCTTCGTAAAAAAAAAATTCACTTGGTAAGTTTTCGGTTTACTACACCCGATCGGCCCACTGGAGACGAAACGAGAAAACAGTCCGATGATATATTTATGCATCCGAGTTCCGTAAAAGGATACTCGTGTCCCGAATAAACTCTCCGAGCAACGAATCTCGAATTCTTCTCGCGTTGATAAAATATTCCAGGTATGCATACGTTCGTTAATCGAAACGTGTATTTACGCGAGCGATGATACGATACACCACAGGCGATACTCGGGAACTTCCGTGTCCTTAACGACACGCGTAACCGAAAACTTCCGAACGATGGCACACGGGAGGTACGCGTGGCCGTAAGTAAAATCACCGTATAGGTACGATAGGTATACTTGCCAGCTTGAACATGTTAAACGTTTTATCGGCTTTTCCGTTCGCAAACACGAAGGGACGCAAATGGATACTGCTGTTGGCACTACAGAAATCGAACTCTTTATATATACGAGACGTGTCATCTTCATTGTTCGCCGTGGCGCTACAAGCGGGCTGCAGCCTCGATCGTTCGCGATAATCCGTGTCCGCGGATCGAGCGATTTTTTTCGCGTCCCTCTCATCTGCATCTTCGCCGAACGTAGGCAGCCACGTCGTCATAAATATGCAACATCGAACTCGGAAGTATCAGGCTGTGGTAACGGCTCGCCGGTTGATCGGTATCAGCACCTCTGATTTATAGAAGGACTCTTTACCGTCGACAGCGACACCGCTCGCATTCGTTTAATCGAAGGACGCGACTGTTTGCCGCGGAGCTTTGATTAAAACCAACACGTCATTCCCGCGAGGGAAAACGAGGGACCTTCGCGGCTTAGAAATAAAAACTCCGCTCCGCTAATGGTCGACGCGCGTTTCCCGATCCGTCGGCTCGTGATCCTCCGGTGCAGGGCCTAAACGCAGGCCGCGAATGCAGAGCGTTTAACGTTGGGCTGGCTTTGCTCAATCAACGTACCGGAAAGCGTCTTTTCTCGTTTCTTCGACACAGGTCCACGCTGTCGTATCTTTTCCACGATAAAGAGATACACGCGCTGGAGTGGATTTTTGTAACTATGGTCACATAGTTAATATTTAACGCGATAGATAAGATTTCTATCGTCGTCTATTTATTTACTATCCTACTTAGGATCTACCCTTCTGTTAAGGACATCGGTCCATCACGATCTTTTTGCACCAAAGACTAGAAAATTTGTCCATAATCTTTTCGTCGCGATGCATTCACGAATTGTAAGTTTCCGTAAATGTGGAGGAAAAGAAAATTGCTTGTTTGTTTCCAAATTACGCAGACCTCTCGATCGATTTTGTGAACGAACGAAAATAAATCTCTTCCGTTCGCGACGGTGCAATTTACAGGGCGAAAGGGTATTCAGATCCACGGGAAAATGTTGCTTAATAAATTCTCCCACGAACAACGCCTTATCGAGACGAGTGTGCACGCGAGCGGACTCGTTTCGCATACCAGAAGCACGGGAATGTCGAGCTGGCATCGCGTCGCGTGTAGGAGACCTTGCTGCGTTTGTTCGCACGCGGTTACCCGCGTCCGTTCATGCGGAACGGGCTCGAGTCTCTTTCGAAACCGCGAATAGAATATACGTTTCCATAATGGAGGCATAAAAAGGAACGGTTACGTTTTGTTCCCGCGTGGGTGTCTCTCGTGCTTCGTACCTGTATCCTCGTATCGTAAAATGGTCGTAGACCCTAAACAATTCCCCCGTAACGGATGCTTAGACGTTATACCACGAATCGGTCGAGCTGTTTAAAAATCAGATGTCTCGCACCCTTGTACAGTAGTGTCTTTACTCGAACTTTCATTATCTTCGAGTATACATTTTCGTATTGAAACATTCGTTCATAATTGTGCGAATTATAGATCGAGGAATTATTTAGGCTGTTTGAGGCCCTTTTCGGTAATGTAATGCGTTCGTCCGAAGTTATGTGCAATTAAATGTGGTACAATGACTAGTATATCGTGATGTAGTTCGGTAACTAAATTGAGCGTTACATTAGGCACAGGTCCTGAGGAAGGCCTAACGTAAAGATCGAAACGTGGAATTTGTTTAAATCTGTACCCACAAATCTAATTCGCGTAGCTACAAATTTAATATACAATTGGAATGTATTATTTATTGAAATGCATTCTTCTGAAAACTGCTCTTGCAGTAGGTGTTTCGTTCACGACAACGAGGATTATTGTCAGATCAAAAGAAACGTCTCGATTGTTCGTACATCCTGTTGTTTCTTCAACTTCTTTTAATACTCTGAGCTGGAGAAGTCTTCGTTAAGTCTTGGATCGGCTATATCAATAGCGTTAACCTAACGAAGAAATGGTAAAAGTGTTAAAAAATGATTAAACCTGCCACTGTGACTAACCGTTCGAAGTTTATTATAGCGAATTTTAGCTTGCTAAAATCCCTAATTTGGATCGTATCGATCCGTCTTCCGTCACTTTATTAACGTCCATCTTCCCGTTTGCAGGTTCTTGGCGATCTGGTGGCCGCTCAAGTGTCAAATCACGAAGAGACGAGCCAGAATGATGATAGTCGTGATCTGGTTCATCGCGCTGACGACAACGTCCCCGTGGCTGTTGTTCTTCGACTTGGTCGCGATCTACGACGACGATCCAAACCTGAGACTCTGCCTGGAGGTGTGGCCTCACCCAGCGGACGGGACTCTCTTCTTCTTGATCGGCAACCTGACGCTCTGTTACGTTCTACCCACGATTTTGATATCTCTCTGCTACATCTTGATCTGGATCAAGGTATGGCGGAGACACATACCGACCGACACGAAAGACGCCCAGATGGAGAGGATACAGCAAAAGTCGAAGGTGAAGGTGGTCAAGATGCTGGTAGTGGTCGTGATACTTTTCGTCCTGTCGTGGCTGCCGCTCTACGTGATCTTTACGGTGATCAAGCTGGGCGGGGACGCGGTAGAGAGGGAGGACGAGATCCTACCGATAGCCACACCGATCGCCCAATGGCTGGGTGCCAGCAACTCGTGCATCAATCCGATCCTGTACGCGTTCTTCAACAAAAAGTACCGTCGCGGATTCGTCGCGATTCTGAAGAGCGGACGTTGCTGCGGTAAGATCAGATACTACGAGACGGTGGCCATAATGTCCTCATCGACGAGCATGAGAAAGTCCTCCTACTACGTGAACAACAACTCGTCGACGAGACGTGCATGCCACGGGCCCCCGGTGCACCAGGACAGTAACGTATCCTACATATTCAATCACACTGGCGTCTAAGCATGGAATTCTATCGTGGAGATTTGATGTTCGGTTATTCCGAGGCTGGCTGCCCGGAACGGGTTTCAAAGTGAGCCGGTCCGAGGTTCCTGGTCACGCTGATTGCAAACGAATTGTCGCTCGGATCGGATAGTCGCACGACACGGAGTCGAACGGAAGCATAGACAACTGTTGCTCGTAAACAAGACAGCCAGGTTAGCTTTTCCCTCGCGATCGTATGTAATACGACGCGTTGACACCCGGTTCGACCAACACCGTCGTCCCGGTACTGTTGTTCGCCGGACGATGAACAACAGCTTTCACGGGTCCGTCGTTTTGTATTCATCCGCGCGAATTGTATTTTGTTAAGAGATAGAGAGAGAGAGAGAGAGAGAGAGAGAGAGAGAGAGAGAGAGAGAGAGAAATGAACCCTGGCCGATTTTCGCGGTACTCGTCGTTGTCGTGGATCCACCGCTCCGGCGTATCCAGGCTTGTCGAGTCCGTTGGATACATTGGAGGCCTCTTCCTTTTTCACGAGCGTATTTCTAGATTTCTAAGGAACCCACGAACAAAGGGACCGAGTCGCCGGCTTGCAATTGGTGAAGATTTGCGACAGCGGCGAGCCGAGGGGAGGTCGAAAGACACGTTGCTCGAGCTGAACGACGAAGAAGCGTAGCGCGAGGACCGGGGAGGGTAGGCTGGAGTATTCGAAGCGTTCTTGTCTCTGGTGCGCTACCACGGACACAATTGACGCGATACTCGTGAATACACCGCGAGTATAATTAACCCTGAACGGCTGTATCCAGGTCCCGTGTCGATAGCTTGCACCTGTGAGGTTCAAGGATCTTCCCAATCGATGGTTGCACCTGTGGGATCGAAGGATCTTCTCACTGATGGTCGCACCTACGAAATCGAGGGACCTTCCGACCGATAGGTCGCTCCTACGATGATTTCCCAACCGATGATACGTCGCGACTGCACGTCGATGACGGACCGGAGAAACGATGTCCCATTTCGACGAGTAACCAGGTACTTCGGTTGGGCAACATCGTGGGACATCGATGTGCACGTGGCGCTATATAGCGGTGGTTAACTTGCTAGGACAAGAACGAGAGGTGACAGTGCGCGTGAGACAGGAAGATTGGCTATTTCGTTACCTCCTCGTACGAGAAATACAGATTAGTAGGTATTCTACTTGTACTTACAGTAGCACAGTCGAACTCCAGCAGGTATATACACATATATTTTCTTATCGGAACGTTAGACGATTCTAGTCTTTTTGGGATTTCTTAAAGGTGCCATACATTACATATGCCTACGTAAATTACTCTCGAGACTATACTAAGAGCGGATCGCGCGCCGAGCGACCAGCAGCGCAGGGACGGTCCTAACGATAACCGATTCGATCGTAATTAATAACGATTCACGCGCTTTTCGTCTTTGCCGCGTTATCAACGTTGCCTCCTTACTCCAGACTGTCGCCTAGTCCCTATTCCGTCACACCGATCTCTACAACCCGTGCCACCATCACCGTCCCTAACCCCCTGCCTACACACGTACACCCTAACCCCGAACACTGTGTCTACGCGTCCCAGAGAAAGGCGGAAGTGACCGACTTACCGTTTTGTCTCGAGTTATTCTCAATCGATTACATGTGCGACGAATTAACGCGGTCACTGGCGACAATAACGACCTTTTACGCTCCAGGAGGGTGAACTCCCGTTACGAGCTAGTTCAGAGACCATGTTACGTATCAGGCGGCAAACAATCGACGATACTACTGCCGTTCCAGTTCAGCTTTATCCGCCGTAATATCGCCAAAGGCCGAGCGAAAGGGAGGAAAGGGATGGTCGTCGACGATTTGTTACCTGCGCGTATCTTTTTCTTTCTTTCTTTTTTTTTCTTTTCGAGAAGCCGATCTCACCGATTGAATCGTAGGGAAAATTATATTACACGTACTTTCGCGCCGGCTTACATTCTGCGGTTAACCCGTCAGCATGGACAACGACTTTGGATCAGATTGAAATGAGAATTTCAGAAACGTTCGTCGATGTTACCAGAGTGATTCGATCGCGTTGAGTTTCGATCTGGGCTGCGAACACTTGGCGAATTTTTCGGTATTCGAGCCTCGAACGCTTCCTCGGGTAATGTATTCGGCAAATGTAATTCGAATACTATTTGTATGCGTATGGATCGAGTAATGAATATATTCGTAGTATTTGAATAGGTCGATTTGGACTGCGAATCGAGCTCCAGAAGTTCATCGTTCTTCTTCAAACTTTACTTTCCATTCGGTATCTTCAATACTTGCGCAAATTTTCCAATAATAATATTCGAATACCTGCTCGAGTATTTGAATAATTATAATGGTATACAGAGACTCGAATACTCGCACACTTGCGTATTCACAGACACAAATATTTGAATACTCGTATATTCGGACAAGGTTACTCGAATACTCGAATATTCGAAGGATACTCGAATGGTTCGTTGACGATATTCGAATACCGAAATTCTCTAAATTCGCTCGAAGCATTTCAACGACCACGCTCGAACAGTCGCGGGTCTAATTTTAATCGGATCTCCATTGTTTCGTGTGCTCTGGTTTCGTGCTGACGGGTCGAGCGAGAGTTTCGTCGATCTTCTGCGAATTTTACGCAGCAACTCTTCCTCGATATCAGAGGACACCAAGCCGATCCACAATGGATCGTTTCCGCGCGAATCGCGCGAAACCGGGATTGGGAATCAAATTCGTATCGTCCGCCCGTTAGACTTCCAACGATCAACGAAGAGACGGCGAGCGATATTTTACGGAATTCACGGAGGATACGTGTCCTCGTGCTTGCGACTGGCCGTTAAAATTTACTCTCCGACACTTTGTAAAAAATGTAAGATGGCACGTCGTATAAGAGCTGTGGGATTTTATGATAGAGCAACTATTTTCGTAAGGTTTTTATACGTGGCGAGACAGGATCTAGATGTAACCGAAACGTGCGAAGTATAATGTATAGACGGTCGTGAGATACCTTATTCATATCTATTGTGGCTCAACAATGCCGGCGATGTCGACGTGACATAACGTAGGATAAGAGCGATTTACTGTTAGGGTAACGAAAAAAAGAAAAAAAAAAAAAAGAAAAAAAGTACACACAAAGGAGATAAAGAAAAGACAATTGTAAAACGGAGGGCCCACGTTGAGGAAACATTATAAAATCTCGAGGAGCGACTGTATACGCACTAAACGTGACTAAGCATTTAAGTTAAACGATGTAACGCATAAGAATGTAACGTTTATATAGGATATATTACACGTGGAACTAAACGTCTATCTGCTGTCTCTATGTAAATATGTAACTTACCGTATGTAAGTGCATATTGTATATATATTTATAATATATATTGCATATATTTAATATATATTATATTATATATATATATATATTATATATCGTTGCGATGTTGTAACTATATACACCGCCGTTACCTCCGTTTCTATTCGTTGCTCCATCGAACACTTTAAGTCTCAATAATTCCCATCAGAGCGCACGCTCATTGTTTACTCGTTCGCCGTCATGTGATAGTTTCTGTACGCACAGTTAAATGAAAAAAAAAAAGGAACAGGCTTCGAAAAGGTTCTCGGATTATTCGTTATTATTGATAATATTGTAAATTGTAAAAAGTAGCCGAAAGAAATGACCGAAAAATTTATCGGTGTACAGAACTCACATAAATACAGTACGCGCGTGAGGAGATTGCATCCATATGCACCTGAGGAGATGACTTCTCAATGAATTGGACCCGTCGTAACTCTACATTGAACCTCTTTGCGCGAGTACTGATAATGAAACGGTGCTACGTTAATAGTCGTTCATAAATAAAAAATAAATCCTGTAAGAGTGTTACACAGTTGTTACAATTCGATAAAGTAAGTTCGTATAGAATGCACGATTTACTTGATCTAATTTCCGACAAATGACAATTACAGGAATATTCATTTTCAATAACGAGATAAAATTCGATCCCAATTATCGTATTGTATCCAATTTAAAAATGATCGTTTAAATGCTAGAATTACTGAAGTACTTGATATTTGAAATAATAATTACAAGGCAACTGAAGTAATTTATAAAATACGTCTGGACAGTGTTTAAGGAACAGTTAGCCAAGATATTGAAGATTATTCGAAAACCGTAATTGTAATTCAATTGGTCGAAAGAACTGTGTAAAATTCGGTATAATTTAAAACAGATCAAGTAAAACATATATTTATACAAACTGATTTTATTATTTCTAAATGGTAAATGTATCTTTGAAGTAGGTCCTACATATTATTCGACACTCTGTGTAATGTTAGGGCAAGAAAAAAATTCTCATTCTAATTAAAATAAGGTCAATTGACTGCTCTACTTCACTTCCTTAGCTGTTATGATTAAATTTCTGTTATCCACTTTTGTGAGTTCTGTACGATTACTAATTTTTCGACTCCATACTCGGGTTACTCTTTACAATGTTGATTCTAATTACCACAGTATATCAAATATTGTCAATAAGATTGCAAATACTTTAAGAAAATTGTTGACTATTTTAATGCTTCAAATTTTAGTAACAGCATTATCTATAGTACTGTCGGTACTTCGATTATTTTGATATTTCAACAATTACGAATATTCCTGTCAACGATATTCTTCGAATACTTGAAATGTTCAAGTATTGTCAATAATATCGATGACGATTATTGTACTTCACAATATTGCCAACAATAATATTTTCAATAATATCGATCACGTGAGAACCTTTCAAACGTCACCGTAAAATGTACAAGAACGTAATTAAAACAACAATTAACTGTTATCTGTGTGATAGTAAAAAGCCCAGGTGATTCGACGACAGCTATCTACGTTTCTTGAATTCCTCGTGTCTTTCATTCTATTATATAATGACCAATTCGAAAAATTACACAATATGTAATTTTCATAGAAAGGTACACTATAATTCTGAAACGAATCGTTGAATTATAAGAATGTATTCTAATAATTTTTAAAATGGAAAAGGTCGATAGGCCTTGGACATGAGAAACGGTTTTAGAAAATATCTTACCTTTGATCAGAAAATATCCTCATCTCTTCAATTTTAACAGAGTTGTGGAATAGATCGGTAGTATAAATTTTCCATAGCTCGTTCAAAGTGTTCAACAATTGTTTGATATCTATCTAGTGATACTTAATTATAAAAATGCAAACGATACATACATTTATTTTTACCGTTTGTTTGTTAAATATATTTTGTTGTACGACGGATTGGTTTTAGTGAAAATTTCGTGTTCGTGCAAAATAATTATCCGAAGCATACTATTATATTTACTAAACTATGGATATTGCATAACACTCCAGAATACTTAAGAACGTTTCTATAATACGCGCACAAGAAGATGAAGTCTGGAGTTATAGTGGGTCCTATTCTCTCAGCGACCATCTCCTCAGACCCATAAAGAACAAATATACGCACGTCTTCTTGGTGTCTGATGATATTGTCCCTGAACGAAGAGAAACCACCATAATACCAAATGCAATCTTCTCGTCTGTGTACGGTACTCACACGTGAAATTTGTAACGACGAAAGAACTGTAGCGATCTAAGTATTGGGATAGCTTGTTGGAGTTTCTAACCTGGTTAACTAATCGTCAAATGTACGTTTCTCGGTGCGTCAACCTGGTCAACGATTTCGTTTGCAAACGAGGCCTAATCGACTCGAGCAATATCCAAATACGTTCCTATCGAATTACAAAGGACGAATACGCCATATAAAATAGACAGCACTGCTACATGTTTCACTTCACGTGGCGACTGTATGCGTTTTGTACGTTTATTTTTTATTTATACGACGGGTTGATGAACGAGCAGACGTATAATCAACATCGGAGATTTCGAATCAAGCATCAGCGGATGCGTCGTTTGAGTAGTCAACGGAACTGGGGGATGTTCAGCGAGCCATTATGCGAGTACAGTAGAACGCCGGTTATCGTAGCAACTGTAGAATTAGGCCAGTTCTACGAATCGAAACCGTATGCTTAAAATCTTACGACAAATCTTGAACCGAACGATCGATATTGATGTTATCCTATTCTTATCGAATTTAAACGATGTTAAAAGAAATTAAAAATTGTTTGACCCTCGACTGTTGAGGAAATGAGTAGATTTATTGTTGCCAAGGAGATATGAAAGATTAACTGAACGTTGACCTTTGTTCAATCGGTGTTATAAGCTGGTATTTCTGTAAGCTCTTGAAAGTCTTTCTAATAGGAACATTTTGTTCAAATAATGTTGAACGTTTTAAGAAAATTTGTTATTAAATACTCAAGTGTTGGAAACTGGTTTCGTATATACCTTGTTAATTTTTTATAATTAACTATCAGTTGTACCAATTAATGGGTACTGTTTGGCTCGAATACTTGAAGCTAGATACACTGTACAATAATCTGTACAATAATAAAAAATAATTAAAGGATCACGTCTCTGAGCCCTGCAGGACAATGAACCAACTATTGAGAAACGAACAAGTACTATGCAACTTAATGTAACAATGTTTTTCATTGAATATTCAACAGAATCAAATTCTGTGTAATATACTCGACTATAGTGTTCAACAATCAGGTCGTTCTGGGTGCTCCTTTAATTATTTTTATTCAAGCTGTACCTTAGTTTCTCAAGATAATCGACCTTTTACTGTACACGTGACATCTACTTTATATAAATATATTCGTTGTTCGAGAACAGAGAAACTGTAAACGCGTTGCAGTCAATATTGTTTGAATTCACAACGATAACGTATCTCGTGTAACGTAGATCGTAATAATATAAGAAACGCGTATCGATGTTTCAATCTCGCACATTATACAGTGTTGTTTCTCGAGTTGTCGGAAACTCGAGAGGGAGTGGAGACTATCTGAAGAGCAAAGGGAGTGTTTTGAATATAGGGTTACTCGAACAACAAGAATTGAAAACAGCGATGGGCGAATGAAACACACGGTTAAAGCGAGATAACCGCGCGATAATCTAAAGGACGGAGAGATGTTCTAGAAATAAGGTTATTTAAACAACCGTGGGAGAGAAATAAGCGCAAAGGAGACACGATGACTGTACGACCACCTGAAAGATAGTACTACACGTGGAATTTGAATGGAACAAAGTATTTGACGGTCGAATTGCGAGAACATAGCGTTCCCAGATTATTATTATGGGCATCCATATTGTATCGAATACGATTTAAACGATCCAAACCAACGGAGAACGTGTAATCGTAATTTATTCTCGTTGTAATAAGGTAAAAATGAAAACGAACGATCTCGTCGAGTACGTAAATTTCCAAACGGACGGTTTTCAAATTGATTGATCAATGGCGTGCACAGTGCGCCGAGTTATGTGACCGCATGGTTGACATCACAGTACTCCCACGATTACACGACGTATTCCTGGTCTACAAACACGATTACGAACTGCACAAAGCGAACGCTAATCGAAGGGCGATTTACCGATTACATTGTTTTCAAAGCTCCTTATCCGAACCACTTAGCCTTGCATGCTTCAGCATTCAAACGGAACGACGTTTACGTTCGAATGGAGTTTATTTTATAGGTTATGTAGTCGGAAGAAGCGATAAATTTTCACTCAACAGAGTACGTTTATCCTTGGAGTGTACCTAGGCTTTCGTCGTGAAAGTTCCGTAGGTATTTCACTCGGTAATCTCGACTTTAAAAGAACTTCTGTTAGAGTTGAACTTTATAAGAGATATGTACATAGGACGTTTGAGAATCGTTGCCTAAGAAAGTGCGCTTTCAATCTGGAAACTTCGAAACTTTCTAACGTTGATGCCGGCCGCAAAAGATTTCAAACCATGTAAGGATTCATAAACTATTTTTCTAAGAGAAAAGCCTTAGGGATAATCCTTTTCCACTCGAGGTCATCTTTAGCAGATTTAACGATACACGCGTTAACCGACATCCAAGTATGTTCGAATCTGCGTTAGCACACGTGATACTAAAATGACCTTGAACTTAGAAACTTCGAAACATATTTGGAATCACGGTAAGAGAAAGATTTACACGTAAATGAGAGATTGTTTGCAGAATGGTGAAAATCGTGAAGAATTTTCTAATTTCCACCCAGTCATTTGAAACGAATTATTTTGAATAATAATAAACGTACTAGAGAGCATAATTACTCCTATCAGAGATCACTTTGCACATATTAAACACAGGTACATGAACTAAGAAATATGCAACTAAGGATAGGTTCGTAAGTTTAATCCTTGCCTATTTGCCATAAGAAGCAATAATAAGTCAAATGAAACACGTTGATGCCGGCCACAGAAATTTGAAATCGTGTAAAGATTCATAAAATATTTTTCTAAGAATTTTGATTAAATCTTTCGAGGTGAAGTATATGCATAAACGATCACGTCTGTGAAATACTGTATCGTAATTATTATTATTATTATTAGGTTGTCAAATAAGCTCTTTCTGATTTTAACGAATAACTATCAATCCCTTAGATCCTTGTCCAATTCACACAAAAATATTTTCCCGTCATCAATGTGAAATGAGTAATCTGTGTAAATATAACATTGCCTTGCCAACCGATCGCGATTCGAGTTCGTTGTTTTTCATTTATCTATACTATGTATTACATAGTATAGATTTTTCCATTCAATGATATTTATTATACCATCCTGTTATTTCACGATGATTTCTTTCCAACTATTATTATAATTGTTGTAACATCGCATGGATAATGAAAGTCGAGATGATTTTAGTAATCGAGAACAGAATAATACATTAGTGACTATAGTTTCTCAACTACATGACGTTTTCCTGTATTCATTGCTTCATTCAGATTGGTCGTACATCTATTACAATCCTTCAAAGAAAACTGTAAAAAATTTGTAACAATAATCTCAGAAATGAAAAACCGATTGTCGTTACCATATACATGGCCGGTAGTTTATGTACAATACGCGCGCGAGAAGATTGCATCTGAAGACACGACTGGTCCCTTTTGTTCAGGGTCTATCCCTTCGAGCGTACAGGACACGCGTAAACACTTTCTTTCTGTGCTCGGAGACAGCCATAATTCCAGATGCAATTTCGTCGCGCGCATACTACACATTTCTAAATGAACACAACACTTGGTTGTTTTGGCAACCGAAGGTCAACAGAACAACGGTCAAGTGATAGGTAATCAAGGATTAAGCTTAAAAATTGTTTCGCGTACGACCCGCATGTGAGTAAAAATTTTATACGAAACGATTAAGCTTGTTAAATAACGCGGTGCGCTTTGATAAATGTAACCTCACTTCGACTAACTTTTTAGCACCGCCTCTCTCGTTAACGCAAATCACGCTGGCGTAACACGGACTGAAGCTACTGCGTGTACAACATGGCGGACAGACATCGAACTGTCACTGAATAAACGCAACGTATGTTTCACGCATCGCACGAACAAATCGAACGCGTCCCGACGATTACGCGTATCAATGCGTAAATGTACAGTTCGCGGTAGAGATTCTTGCTTTCTTACCGTTCCTTTCTTCAAGTAAGTTCTATTCGGGTAATCGCATTCGTTAGGTTCTCAACACGCGTAATTCGTGAGTAGAAACGTAAATAGAGAGCATTCACCGTTTAGAGAATTATTATCTCGGTGATCAGCTGCGAAGTAGAGGAATATTATCAGCAACCCGCTGCGTTAATCGTAGGTAAAAGAGAAAAGAACAAAAATATTCAATTGTATTAACATATATTGTGTTCGAGGGTGCTCCAACGCGAAGCAACGTTCGTTGCGTTTCGATCAGTACGAGAATCAAAAGAACAAAAAAAAACCCCCCCCAAAAAAAAAACACCAAAAAAGAAAAACAAAAAAAAAAAGAAAGGAATTTCGAAAGAAACGCACTCGCAATTGCTAATAAGTGACGATTCTGCGATTTACAATTCGATGGTTTCACCCGTTCCTGGAGATTTCAAATTGCTAATGATCCAAGGATGATCGAGTCTGTCGGGGGACGAGCTTCAGCTTCTAATTAGACGAAACTTGTATCCGGGTTATTCGACATCCGTATATTGTACACGATAAGTCCCTCGGTTAACGAATTTAACTAGAAATAATTAAAATACACGGGGATCGTGTGAATTGTATACACGCCACGTTTCAGTTCCGTTTCCGTTGCTTTGACGAGTACACGTGTTATGTGGATAACCGGCATTATCCGAATAACGATGAAATAATAGAAACATACTAGATAAGGAAATGTTTGCAAATGAAATTGATAAGTGTTTTAATATTGTATCAAAGTGTATGTACCAAGAAAAAAATCCCCCCGCCCCTCCTCCCCGCCCCCCTCCCCAAATGGACAACGATTACCAATATCGATGCCTCTAGCCCTCTTCATTCACTGTAACGATAATGGATACACTTTGCGGTCGAGACCTCAATACGTAAGCACTGCGAGGGGTAATCTTTGTTTGTTGTACGTTTCAGTATAGTGTCAGACATTGTTGTGAGACGATGATTCAGTATTGCCCGTCGATATTTTCGGTCCACCGATGTTTGTCTGTCGGTAGACGTAGCAATAAATTTTCATTTGTCCCCCTTTTTCCCGTCCTTGTGACCCTCTTGGTTCTTTCGAGGGTGTATGAATTGAAACGATCACACCACTGAATCATGTCTCACGAGGATCAATGAATTGTGAATAAGTACATGTATTTTCTCAATGAAAATGGTAAAAATATATCTATGATAAAATACTTCCACTGTAAAGCGTGTTCTTCTGTGTTGGAATCCCACGTCGTTTCCTACGTTTTCCTCAAATAGAAGTTTTTGTCATTGAAGTTATTAATTGATTCCAGTAGTGTGTATTCTTTGACGGGTTAAAGTAATACCCGCTTTCAAGTGACAATTTCGCTCGAATTCAAATAATTATACGAATTCAAAATTCGTCTCCACTGTTTATATTTATTCAGTGCTTAGCTTCGTTGGGCTCAAATCGAGCAATTTGTATTAATTCTTAATTCTTGCGGTCATCGCTGCATCGTTCGTGTTCGTGCAGTTCAAGCGATACACACGATCGTTATTGGTTTCAATTTAGAATAAAAATCGCTAGCCGCTCTGTTTTGAAATAAATTTTTGCCTCGATTTTGTCACCAGAAGGAGGCGCTTATTACGTTTCTCCGTGAACAATATCAATTAACATTTACAACGAGTGACAGTATCCAGCCAATGTTGTGCATGTGCATCTTTGATTTTAAGATTTCAATATCGACACAATTTTTATTTTTGTATCTATATAATAATTTACTTGTTTAATGCCGTGTGAGTTTTAAAACTCATTGATAATCACTTTAAGAAGTATTTATAACACGAAATATAAATCTTATATAAATTTATTATCTATTACTTACATTCTCACTCGTGTGTGATATTTAATTCTTAAATCCTTGACATCGGTTGATATTGGTTCAGTTATGTTTCTATACTGTCCTGCGTACTCAGTGCGCAGTCCCGCGTTTGTTTACAACAGGGCACATGATTCTTAGAATCTGTGTTTCCAATAACACCACGAAAACTGGTAGAAGAAATTGAAAGACTGTTGAATGTAACTGTGTGTTTACATATTTTGTAGGTTGCTACTCAGCACTGTAGAGTAGTTCGAGAAACGGTAGTCAGGTTCTCGAAATTTTCGGGAATTTCGAATTTTTCGAGACACTCGAGATTCCTTCGAGAATCTCAAAATTTTCAAGAACCCAACCCGACTTGTCCCGATCATCCGGTTCCCGATATTTTCGAGTTCTCACAAACCCTACTATTTTACTGCAATTGGTGATCTAGAAGTATCGTGTGTTCTCTTTAAAAATCATAGTATAACTGTCAGAAAATAACACTTCTGTGTCCCTTATCGCTAGATACACTAGCTCTTACTAGCTTACAGTGTCGTAAATTTGTTTATAAATTATTCACCGACTATGAGACCAAATGGTCACCACGAAGCCATGAAATCTTTAGTTGCACTCGAAAATGCAATACGAGTGGTAACTGCACTCCGTTTCGTTTTGATACATATAATAAGACAGTTGACCGGAAGAAGGAGGACCCATCGAACTGACGTGACAACTCTGTCATTAGGAACGTTGTCTCTGTAATCAATATGTCCGAACAAACTGGTAGACGTTCAGAGAAGTGAGAACCAAACCCATGGAAAAATGGTTTCAACTTCATCGAAATACACTTCAATAAGAATCACGCAGTTCTTCATGAAAGTCATCGGTTTTTGGAAAGTTGAGACGAAAAAGGAACAGTTACTGCTGCGTATCAATTACCTGTACATGTTACTTATTCTTGTTACATCTTTATCGATAGAGCTGTTGGATCTGTATCATTGCCGGCATGATTTCTACGTGTGTACATATGAAGATTTATTGAGAACCATTTTATTGTGAAATAAGATGTGCAGCAGTCTAGTTACTTTCGACATACTTAATTCGATCATTCCCTGTATCAAGTGTTTCAGTTTTGAATCGTTATCGAAACCAATATAAAATTGTATAGTGAAGTTTACCGGATAGCCAAGCTTCAGTATTAGTATAGTACACGAGTGAAAAGAATGCATCCGGAGTTATGCAATCTCCTTGTATGCGTACTATACTGAAATATTGATTCGTTTTAATGAAATAGATTATCGTGATTGTGTCACGATTTTCAATTCGTCTCGCGTACACGATACGTGTGAAAATTACGCTGGGAAAATTTTGTAGGCGGTTACGGACATTGCTACCAGCACGATACCTATCATCGTAACGTCGATGAAAGCCATCACGTTCACGATTCGACGGAAGGAAATCATGTGGTTAATCGAATGCTGTCAAAAGCACTTTTGGTACAAAAAATATAACGATTTTGGACAAAGTGTTTTGGACAATCTCAACAAGGAGGCGCTAGTCTATACGTGCATTTATACTATCCTCGTTTATGTAACGGCCGTTATATATCTGCTATCTCCAATCATGGGTAAGTCTTCTCAAAGAAAGGCATTACATCGTTCCACGATTGAATACTTTGTCCTTTGTGTAATTAACCAAATGTTATCTTCTGTGCACGAAGGAGTTCGTGTAAACAATACCACATGACTGTAACGGAGCTGACACTGCAAGAATTTGTAAACATTAAAATTTCATGTATTACCAGTTCATTGTGTAATATTTAAAGATCAACCTGAAGAGATTCATAATACAAATGGCCGAAATGTCGTCATTTTGTTTCGAATTCATTTTCTGCTTTTCCTTTAGAGATCTTTTTTTTTTAATTCTTTCTAAATATCGGTTAATTTAGTCGTTACTACTGTCATTGGTGTTTCATAATGCTGATACTTCTTGCATACAAACTTTCATTTCAAGATAACTCGACACACGATCCAGTGATATTTCCTGCAACGATAAAAGATTAATTGGATAAATTTTGTTCACAGAAAGTTTGGATAAAGATGAAGCCGACAGGATTCTCCCATTTCCTTTCAGATTTTTTAATATATCTACATCGATGACTCCGTATTATGAAATAATATTCGTGATAGAGGTATGTAAGAAAAAAAAATAAGTAAAAGGAGAAAAATAAAGTATCTCATGAAATGTTTACTAGCGAAGGAATTGAAGAGATGTAATTGTCACCTGTAAACGTTTTATTCCACAGACGTTCTTAGCTCTACATGTGGGTGTTTGTTTCTGTTGTTTCGATAATTTTTTTTACACATTGTGCATACACGTCAGTGGCCAATTCGAGATTTTACAACACAACCTACGAACAATATTGGTTCGGATACCATTGAAGGAAAAGAGAGTTATTCCGTACGATAAATTCGTAAACTGTGTGGAGCACCATAATTTGCTCATTTCGTTCGTGCAAAAATTAGAATACACGTTTTGCTACCCGAATATGGGCCAGCTGTTAATTTCGAGCATAATGCTGTGCACCTCTGGTTTCCAGCTTTGTTTGGTAAGCATATGAAGTCATGACAAAAATATGAAATATAGATACAATATAGTTCAAGAACTCATTTTTTGTTAAAAGGACCACGAAAACTTCTTGAAACGATTATTATACGTCACTTACTTTTTCGGTGGCCTCATCCAAATATTCTTAATAACGATGAACAGCAATAACATAATAGTACAAAGTAATGCTGTAGGAGATGCAGTTTATCAATGCAGCTGGGAAACCAGTTCCTGCGAGTTGTACGACAAGCTCAGGAAGAACATTCTAATTATAATGATAAGATCGCATCGTCCTTCTTATCTTACAGCGGCAAAATTTTTTTCTATTTCTCTTGAATCATTTACAAAGGTAATCGCAGCAATCGTAATCGAATAGTGAAAGTGCAATACCGTGCGTTTTTGTGCCGGATGATCAAACGCACACAATGAAACGTTACTTATAGTAGATATACATCATTTAATTTCCAGGTATTAGGAACGACTGCGTCTTATTTTACCCTGTTACGTCAATTTGATGTTAAGGACTAACGATCCGTATTTAGAACACTGCAAATGGTTCTATGAAAAAAAAAAAAGAAAATGTATTTCACGAATTCCACAATGACTTAACAGAGAAATAATTAGTGCGTTTATACAGTTAGGTACAGATACTAAACAGATAAAAATATCATGGTATATATTGAAAGGTTTCGCAGATTTCAAATATAAATTTCATAATGATTTATTATCAATCTCATTATGCGATAAAAGTTACGTTCGGAATTACGAAACTATTTACTGAGAATTGTGAAATATGTTTATGGAATGTCTAACTGCTTATAAGACATGTTTTGTATCATATTTACGAAGTAATAAAGCCACACATCGATTAAAACAAATGTATGACTTATAGACATAAAGCTGTAGTATTTTATAAACCATCGAATATACTATACGCACACGAAGAGATTGTATTTGAAGTTGTGGTGGGTCTCCCTCGTTCGGAGGCATTCTTTTTTAACACGAACAGTACAAATTGATCGTCAATCTACTAGAATCGATTGACACATAACTTCGTTCACATATTTCGATTGAAATATTCTTTTCGTACAAAGGGATGGAACCTAAAAAAATTAAAAAATCATTTTCCATTATAGTTAAATGATAAATGAAACGAATCAAGAAGAGTTTTCAGATATTATGCGCATTCTACAATAAATAATAGCATTTCGATGCTATTATTCATATTGAATGAATAATCTCGTGTCATCGCTTCCTGCACGCATCGTTTATATTGACAGTTATCGATTCATACCTTTGTTCTCTGTTACACGTTGAAACACGAGTATCGTTTTGTTCACGCTCGTATCGACTGCAACACGCAATTTAAACACCTTTGAAAACATTTGTAATAAAATATTACCCACACGTCATTCTCGTCCTATCTTCCATTGTCATCGCGTCACGGTACACTGATTCGATCACACGTGAACTAAAAGAAAATTGATAAAATTTGTATCTAAATAAAAATTTGGAACATCGAACGAAAGATAAAGAATATATATGTAGTATCATAAATTATGGGATAAATGAGCGGCTTGAATGTGTAAGTGAGAGAGAGAGAGCGTAAGAGCAAGTGTAGGAACATGTGACCCACAGTTTGTTTATGGGGAGATATAAAGACCATAACGTTGAACGAGGAAAATTGTTGTATAGTGTGTCTGTGGTCGAGAGTCGTTGTCGGAAGTTGTCTACAAGCGTTGTTAGTGTTAAATTAAGTCACATTCTACACACACTCTTTTAGTAATAATCATTATAACCACCACATATATTTACATTGTTTAGAAATTTAAAGGAGACACACCTGATTTTTCTATTGTATTACTTAAAAAAAGCAAACCTGAATCATACTGAAGGTATAGAAGCTTTTAACGAATAAAATATAAGTGGACAATGTATACGAAGTTATTCTTTGATAATTGAATTTTTCTGACAATCTCGACGAATTATAAACACCTGAAAAGTAAAACGTTGTTAAAACATGAATTAAAATCAATCTATTTCCAAGTAAATAAATCATTTCTTTTTATTACCATAGTTCACTCGTTCATTTCTTGAAACGAGCATCCCGGCAACAGTGCTTGTCCTATAATTGAGCAAACTTCACCCTCGATAAGTGAAACAAAGTTACTCCCGACACTGTTTTTCCACACTGATTTGCACGTAACCGAAGAATATTTCAAGTAAAATCAACGACAGATCGAACTTGTACTTGTACTCGATCGACGTTTCTTGATAACTTGTTTGCGTCGGCTCTCCTTTCGCGAAATGATATTTGCTACATTGTCATAAAAGTGTGGCTGTTCATTTTCACTGCAAGTGTTGTAGGCGTTAATTATGCATTGCCCGTCGACTCTGACACGCGACAGCCATTCAACAACTGTAATTTTCTCCTTCTTCAATGGCATTCCGTTTCTGACAATGAAGACCGTCCACAGAAAGAGGAACACAGGATCGATCGGTGCCACTAGATATTGATAACGTCACTCAGAAGTATTTCTTTTTGTAATCTGCGACACGTTATGATAAGAAATGGGGAAGGTCTCGCGCGAGCTAAAAATTAACGCTTCTGACCGGTCGAAGATACCCTGTAATGATCCTTACGAACAAGATGTTTCTTTACTGATGACAAGCTTCCTTATGAAAATCGTTGGCCTTTGGTTAGCAAAAGACCAAGTGGAGCAACGTCGTAGGGATTACACCCTGATATACACGATTATTGCAATTCTGTTCGGGGTGTGGGTTCAGACCAGAGATTTTTACTACTCCTGGCCGCACTTTAGCGTGAGTGTACAAGACTCTTGTTCGATTCGTTGTATTTGTGAAGTTTTGTGTCTTGTATTGAGAACAACGTACATCAAATAGCACTTACTGGAATGTGTGAAATCATCTTAAAGTCTGACCATTTTTTAAAACGAACAGTACTCTTTTCACAATGATTTTTCTTTAAATTTTTATCATTTTTATAATTATTCAATCGGCAACTTGGATGCGTGAATAGTTTGTTTATTTTATCCAACACTCGTACAATATTTCTGCACTGGTGCACGTTTGTTATTTGCATCGACACGTAAGCAACTTACAATATTAATAGTTATAATAAGTAGGTGTCAATATTGTTACGTTTCCTGGTTTTGTTGCTTGATACTTTGATCGATAATCATTCTGTGAATACTTGTGCGAACACTATGGTGGGGATGACGTCATAGTAATGGCTGCTCCAGTCTGTGTTTTGAAAAAGAGTCAAAATGTTTGAGGTCAGACAACATTGTTCGACAAGAGAACGTCTTGAAAGTATTGACGAATCATTTAGTGTTGATTGGTCTTGAATCCTTCAAAGCTTGAATGTTCAAATGGTACCATTGCCACACCATATCGAAGAAGAGCTGAAAAATATAAAGAACATTTAAAATACACTGTTCCAAATGCAATTGCATTACTTATCTCTTATGGTTCATAACATAAATATCTTCTATAAGTTCTTTTTACCTTTTTACATTTTTAATAAATTCAGTATAAACACTAATAGAAATTTAAATACCACGTATAATTAAATTGTCACAGTTTCAATATCTTGTCTAAACAAGATTAAAAATAATATATCGAAATGGCGTTGACCAGAAGACAGACTCTCGTAAATTAATTTTTTTTTTTCTTAAACACGATAGTTTAGACGATAATGACAATACATGTAATACATGCGAATAATCGATTTCACGTTCTCGTTTAAAAATTATATACGTTACAATTTTCTCACTCTAGGACTGCGCATACACTGCATGTAACATTCTATGCCTGATCATGGTTTTACTGAAACTGTTCGTTATATTGGTTAACAGAAAAAAATTTATCGACTTACTTTTGTACTCGTATAAGCATATTTGGCATACAAACTACGATTTTAACGAAAAAGTTATGCTAGCCAATTGCAAGAGAATCTGTACGTTGAGTATCGCTTTGATTAATTGTTGTGCTCAAGGCACGAGCGTCAGCTATATACTAACACCTATTATGGGTAAGTTGATTAATTCGGACAATAATACCAACAATCAAATATATTAGTGTTGTATAGAATTGTATTTTGGTTGGATAATAACTTTGAATAATAAAATATATTAGTGTTGTATAGAATTGTATTTTGGTTGGATAATAACTTTGAATAATAGATGAATTTTCATTAATCATTAAAGAATACTTCAACCGATACCATCAAAGTAACCAGTCGAATGATAAAACTGTTACTATCACTATTGCCTATTTCTTTCATCACCATCTTTATCAGTTACTAAACGACCATCTTTTTGAGTTATTCTCAAAATGTTCATAAAAGCACTACTGTAAGCAAATGATTAGAACAATAAACTTTAGTCGACAATTTCAACAGATCTTTAACAAGAACCTACATGCATCAATTGCATGTTTTCGGTAAATATATGTATTTCAGCAAATATTGGACAAAACCAATCCGACAGAATTCTTCCATTTAATATGTGGGTCGACCTGCCTCTATACATATCACCATATTTCGAAATATTGTTCGTACTACAGGTACTGTAACTGTAATTAAATTTAAGAAATGTTAAGAAACATGATGTAACAGAAGTTCTCAAGAAATGTCTTATTCGTATAGGTTCTGTCTTTGTACCACGTCGTTGTGTGTTACGTTTGCTTCGACAATCTGTTGTGCTTAGTAAACCTGCATGCAGCCACTCAGTTTCGCATACTGCAGTACAGGCTGACAAACGTGGGTGGTACAAGTACACAGCAAATGGATGAAGAAATATCGAGCGTAATTCTCTCAGATTACGCAAAGAAGTGTTACGCGCGGTTCAAAAGCTGCATTCGACAACACGAGGCGCACATCCAATATTGTAACAAGCTCGAGGGTATATTCAGGATAATAGTACTCGCACACATACTTATTTTCAGTTTGTTACTGTGCCTAGTGGGCTACCAGATATTTTTGGTTCGTATTTATCTTTTTCAAAGTATACACGACCTCCTAAAGGTTCTTCTAACATAACTGACTGCGATTTGAAATTCATTGAATATTGAACATTTACCATTAGAGGATTTCTGACCTCACGAATACAAAGATTGGAAATTATACAGTAATATAATTTTATATGAATTGTTTAAAATTTGTAAATTTTAAATACGTAATATTTTTGATACGCCACGTGTTCCTATTACAACTTTGATACGTTAAAGTATCAATGATTCAGTGTCTCAAGCTTTTAAATGACAACATTTCGTTACCTCGTTGAATCCGAGGTCAATTTGGTGCTTAAAAGCAGCAACTAGGTTCTATGATTCTCGCATCCTATAACTGAGACCTAATTCCATGATGAATCATTCTGTAATTTATAAATAGAGAATATTTATTATTATCTACATATTTCATTCACAATAAAAGCATTTTCTATCTCTAATATGAAAATACATTTTGCAGCAGTAGCTCAATTGAATCTTCTTTACCAGGGGTAAAATGATTTTAAAAAATTGTGTTCTCTAAGGCATACTTTTATCTACACGTAATTGTTTTATTGGTATTATATCGTTTGATGTATATTCAGGCTGACTCGTCCAGAACGAGACGCTTTATTTTTATATTCCATATAACGGGCAGCATGATCTCGCTATTCCTGTTTACGTCCAGCTGCGATGGTTTGATCGAAGAAAGTTCGAATGTCGGGATGGCGGTATACTCTGGACCGTGGATTTATCTACCCATGAACAATACGGGTAAAATGCTACGGAAAGATTTAAATATGATTATTTTACGATCGAGAAAGCCTTGTTGTCTAACTGCTTGTGGATTCTTTCCTGTCTCCTTGGAAACTTGTACCTCGGTACGCTAATTGTCTTCTTTTAAATTTTTATTTATTTAAAGACTTTGTTAAGCAAGCGTAGAAGTACAGATGCACGACCATAAAGGGAAGAAAAAATATCATCTCAAATTTACTTGTTTTCTTTTTGTAGTAAAAAGGATAAAAATATGTAATATAATGATAGGCATTTAGTAGCACTTATTCTTTCTGAGAAATAGATTTGAGTAGAATTATGAATTAATTCTTTTTCTTAAGTTGAAATATAAAACAATGTAGCATGCAAAACTTTCACTGTCTGACCACTAGCGATCTTGTTCTCCTTCTCACAGTCCGCGGTATAGAAAGTAAATTTTTTTAAATTTTCAAATTTACTTTTATTTGAAACAATGCATATTAATATTGATCTTAATTATAAAATATTACGCGCGAAATTCTTAACACGGCAATCTTTTTAAATTAATATATCGATAGAATCAACGAAAATGGAATTCTTTGTTACAGGTTCTTAGCACCGCTATGTCTTACTTCACTTTAATGAGGCAATCCACGCTTAAGTAACGTTGCGAATTACTGTGCAACTAATAATAAATAAAATCGTTCGTACCTGTATCCGTGGATCAAATACAAAAAGGCGAAGTATTTTCCTCCAAAAATAATATTCGATGGTGATATATTCAATTTCTTCTATGCATCACACGATATCAATATCGGTCAATACGTTACCTTAATTATTCCTCAAAAAGTAGTACAATTAAATAAACATTGAAATTACACATCGATTCAAATCTTAATTCACACTGTTTTCTTCTTTTCTCATACGAATGTACTCGTGAAGACGATACATGATATGGAAATTAAATCGTCGGCAATCTGTAACTTAATAACTACCAATTATATCGGTGGTTTATCAACGATGAGTTACCAAAGTTCCACAAATATTCAAAAAAAGAAACCATAGTTCCGGTTGAAAAAAAGAGTGGTTACTTTGGAATCTTCTTAATCCTTCACGTGCAAAAGAAAAAAGTAAATTGTGACAAAAAAACGTTTCAACCTTGTCCAATAACATTTTGCGATATCACTTGTATGTTTCAAAATATGTATTTGAGAACATTTCAAATGCCCCATCATGAAGTGGTAAGAAAGAATTGGCAATCTCGAAGTAATACGTACTAGAATACGATGAAATTTTGAAAAAAAGAACGTATATAAGCATATATAATATTCTGTGCCTCCATCTTCCAAAACGTTACGCACTCAACCAGTAATCCTGATCTTTGTCCGATAATGAAACCGTTTCGTCGTTTCGTGGAAAACTACTTTCTCATCGCTGGCACTTGCAGGCAATCGCGCCATACTCGATTCATTGTCATGATTTTCTTTTTCGTTGCCAAGCAGTTAGGTGCCACGATTACTCCCCCTTAGATCATGAATAATGCACCTCTGAAATGCCCGACTCCTTTGTTTCACGAGAGACAGGACACCGTGGATCGTATACGTGAGATCCGTGACAGGCATCAAAGAGAATCAACAGGTTAAAGTGTTAAATGGCGAGACTCGCTTTCTGTGAAAATCGATACAGTTTCGGACGGAGCACGGAGACGGATCTTTTCCAAGCTATTCGAATTCCGCCATGCGCTCGGCGCGCAGCAGAGATGTATCCATCGTTTGGACATGCTTCTTAATGAAAACCGTCGGTTTGTGGCTGGCGGCCGATCGCGTTGAACAAAGACGTAGAAATTTCGCGTTGATTTACACAATTTCGGCGATCTTCATCGCCACGTGCATCGCGATAAGAGATTTCTATTACTCGTGGGGCAACTTCAATGTGAGTGTACCAGAGAGTCCTTTGTCTAAAGAGTTCGAAGTGTACTCCTCTGATCTTGAACTGCTTTTGCAGGATTACCGAGTGCAAATACCTGTTGCTGCGTTTACAATGTTGAGTGTAGACACCGTGTAATATTCGTTGTGCGAGTGTTCGAAATAATTTGGCTCGAAATGTAATTTGAAGTGTGCCTACATCTGTTCGACAGGACACAAGGAATCGAAGTAAATTGAGAATACACAGTGATGTAAGAATGTTGTAGGAATGTTTATGAATACAAAGAAGAACCAATAGGACTGTAACATGATAGGAAACGTTTTTGTGAAGTTCGCATGGTACTTTTGTGTAGAACACGTGGCGGAGTTTACAATTTGTCGAAGAGAAATATGTTGTTCTTAAGAATTTGTCTGTATTTTTAAAGACTCGGGTAAGATTGAAAAATATCAGGAAAATTTCTATAGGAAAAAGTCTAGACGTACCAGTTGATCGTAGACTCGCACGCAGCGGAAGAATTATGGCAATGTCACAAGAAGGTTTTCTCGAAGAAAGGGCTTCCTGTACAACGTTCCTTCACAACTTTCTCCCAGGACGATTGTATTCGGTTTGTTAGATGTTACGTAACGAGGAAACCGTACCAATTTTTATTGCTCGTAACATGCTCCCCTCTGAAAGTGTACATGTTCCTCGACGGGTGGCAGGAGGCAGCTTGAACTTAATTTAAACATAAGTTTGATGAAAAAGAATCAGGGTAACCTTACATTTCAACCGAATCATACCTACAAACTATTTTTACGTTTAGTATTTACTGCACGCACAAGTTATTGTATCAGTGACATTGCTTTTCTAATCTTTTCATTGTTATTATTAATTAAGTATTATTTGGTTCCGAATAAAATTCCATTTTTCAAATATTCCACTTCACGAACTCTGTGGGAGACGACAGCTGTTTTAAATACTGTTGCCTTCTATTGAGAAATAATTCGACACCTAATTTCTGTCGTTCCAAGAAAAGTTAATCTTCACAAATACCTACTATTTATCGATATAAATAAAAGATTCAATTTCGCTACTTTTTTTCATTTCTTTTTTATCATGTTTATCATTTGTTAAGACTATCGGGTGCCTACAACTAATATTTTGGGCAGCAGCAGGGATTTCGGCATTTTCATTCTACAAAAGTACGTGAAAATTGAAGAAAAATACTTTGGAGTTTATTTAGACATGATAGTCTATTTTTTAAACGCTGAACAAACTGCATTATTTTACTTATCTATAATTCTTAATTTTATCATTCCAGGACTGCGTTTATATTGGTTGCAATATTTTATACCTGATGATCGTTCTTTTCAAGATCGCCATTTTGTACATACATAAAATGGAATTCTTTGATTTAGTTCTATTCACGCAAAAGAATTTCTGGCACTCGGATTATGATTCCCAAGAGAAATTGATCCTGGCTGACTGCAAGAAATTATGTGCTATTTTCATTGTTGTCCTTAGTTTTTGTACTCAAGGCACCTGCGCTGGATACATGGCGACACCACTTTTGGGTAAGTTGAGCTGCAAAACCAAATAAACATCAAAATTCTTTGTCCGTGTCGGTGATATTAATTTTGAGTCATTTTTCGTTTCGTTCTTTCTCGCCACTAAACTTTTTCCTCGTGAAAATAATTGGAGAGACATAGAACTATACGTATAAGTGATTCGTATAAAAAGCTTCTATACTTGACATAAACAGAACCGCGTAAGAATTGTAATCCATAAAATTATTTAACCTCAAGGTTTTAAAACCAATTTTCCTTTTAAGAAGAAAACTCTTTTCGTCTATAATATATTTTTCAATAAAATAGAACTCTTTCCTACTATGTTTTAGCAAATATTGGAAAAAACGAATCCGAAAGGATACTACCATTTAATATGTGGGTGGACTTCCCTACAGGAAAGTCGCCTTACTTTGAAGTATTATTTATAATACAGGTAGTGTCACTTTGTGCATTAATGTATTAAGAACAAATTTGACTTAAATTTCCGTAGAAATTTTAATTTACTCAATGCGAATAATATTTGTATAGATATTGTGCGTTTATCACGTTGGTGTGTGCTACATTTGCTTTGATAATTTCTTGTGCCTTGTGAATCTACACGTAGCTAGCCAGTTTCGTGTACTGCAACACAGACTGATAAACTTGAACAATAACGTTAAAGATCGAATGCACAATCGATGTCCCGATGAAAGTTTATCGAGTTATGCGCACACGAGTTACCAAAAACTAAGAAAATGCGTCCGTCAGCATCAGGCACTTACCGAGTACTGCAGATTGCTTGAGAACATATTTGCAATGATGATACTTGGTCAGGTGTTGTTTCTCGCTATGATCATCTGTCTCGTTGGTTACCAAATATTCCTGGTTGGTATACTATACGTCCCAACTATTAGACATGTACATTTACGTTTTAAAAATATGATATACTGCAGTTTGTTTCGATCAGCAATGAGATGAAATTTGATTATAAAGCTGAGATTAAATTGAAAAATAATATTTTCCTTTACATTAGATCCACAGGTTTCATTTGCAAAAATATTTTTTTATATTTGTACAGGCAGACACACCGCCCTCGCGAAGCGTCAGTTTGACACTCAACATGGCCGGCACCTTGTGTCAGCTCTTTATGTTTACGTACAGTTGCGATGGCTTGATACAACAAAGCGGCAACATCGGTAATGCAACATACTCAGGGCCGTGGAATGTTTTTCCAATGGATAAAATTGGCAAATCGCTGCGAAGTAATGCAATAATAATTATTATGAGATCCAGTAGATCTTGTTGTCTGACAGCTAGTGGATTCTTTCCTGTGTCACTGGAAACCTATACTGGGGTAATCGATTATGTTACGTTGCTAATTTGGTACCCTTCTTTAACTATCATCCTTCAACGTTTGTTTTGCAGTTATTGATGTTTTCAATTGTTTGCGTTGATCGTGAACAGAGTTCTAAGTATGTCATTTTTTGTTGCAGGTTCTCAGTACCGCGATGTCCTATTTCACTTTATTAAGACAGTCGACGCTAGATATGGAAAATACATAACAAATCTTACGAAATTATTTCGTACTTGTGTAACATCCCACGGTTATCTGTAACCTACAAATCGTCCAAATGTCATTAACGTGTAACAAATATTTTTAATGCATCAAAATGTAAAATCCCCGCATACTTTAATATTCAATACGACAAAGTAATTTACCCAATACATTTATGTCAATTGTAAATTTTATACGTAAAACTCCAATAACAAGGCAGAGGTGTAGTCCACTTTCGTTTGCAGGCTAGATTAATAACAGCGTATAGATACAGTACGTATGCAAGGAGAATGCAGTTGCATTGAGATGGATCCTTTTCGTTTAGGGTCCGAAAAGAGATTGCCCCTGAACGAATAGGACTCCGTATGCAATCTCCTCATTTGCATACTATAGATATACCTCGCCTTTATACCAGTACGTATACATATCCTTGTAATATTTCTATTTAGTCCTCACTCACTGTCTTCTTTTTCTATATACAACCTTGGTACAATACAGCTGAAATATTATTATTATTATCCTTTCTCGAACAATGTTAAACAGGCTTACACGAACGCGACTGAACGTATCAGCAAGTTTAGTTTCTTTCACAATGATACACTTTTTTTCATCGTCGTGTCACGCAACACCTCTAAGTGTCCGCCCCTACAAATTCGTGAATATATGTATTTGCACGCTATCTGTTGCAACGTCACGGTTACTTTACACCTGTCACTGTCCGTGTCACTAAGGAACTAGAACTCCGATAGCTTCCAAGAATTATCAATAATGCACGTCCACGTTTCGCGGTAAAAGTAGGCTCCAGTCTTGTTACGGATGATGAGCTAATCAGCGAGTCAAAGTGTTCTTATCGAAGGAGACAGTAGGTATCGTATCGAAGAGATACCCAGAACATTTTCAGCCATACGAAATTCGTCATGCGCTTGGTACGGAGCAAAGATATCTCCATTGTTTGGACGTGTTTTTTAATGAAACTCGTTGGCTTATGGATGGCAGGAGATCGCACGGAACAACAACGAAGAAATTTCGCATTGATTTACACGATTATTTTACTGTTTGTCGCCATGGGTATCGCGATAAGAGATTTTTACTATTCGCGGAACAATTTTAGCGTGAGTGTCGTTCCACGAGTGTTTGATATTTTGTTGAACGTTGGAGGTGTTCTTTGACGCATGTGAATAAATGAAAAATTACCACGAATCTCATTTTTGAATAGTTTGAGTTAACATTTCAATTCACAATTATATGCAATATGTACGCGAGAATATTGCGTCTGGTGTTGTGGCGAGTTCTATTCGTTCAGGAAAAATCTCAGTAATTGAAAAGCACCAGTCAAGCTTCAGGTGCACTCTCTTCGCGCGCATACTGTAGTAACGTATTCCTCTCTTTTTTTTTATATTAGTCTACGTAATGCGATACTAACTGTGCAATTTGACTCACTGCGATACGCTATTATTTATTAACAACTATTTCAAGAATAATTCGATTTGAAATTGTTTCTCTTTACTTTAAATTAGTGAACACAATTATATTTACATTACAAATAAAGCGACTGGTACTTGCAGCAAGAGTTTCGCACACGGCGCCACGAATCGATGAATTAATGTTAGTTTATGTGCTTGCAATTGACAATTTTATGATTCTAGGATCGCGTTTATATCACCTGCAATATTTTATATCTACTGGTGGTTTCCTTTAAGATCGCTGTTTTATACAACCGCAAAATTGAATTCTTCAATTTAGTTTCGCTCACGCGACAACATTTCTGGCATACAAATTACGATCCCCAAGAAACATTGATTCTGACCGCCTGCAAGAAGAAATGCATTATTTTCGTGATCATTATTAACTTCTGCGCACAAGGTACTTGCGCTGGTTACATGTTGACGCCACTTTTGGGTGAGTCGTGCAGTATACACAGAGAATACATCAAAAATTTTGTATCACTCGTATTCATAAAATCACATCTGAGTTTCACAATATTACCAATATTAGATTTACAAGCATGCTGGAATTTAAAATTTAAATTCGTGTGTTAAACTTTTGTCTTAAAACTGAATCTACTTGTTGGAGAAGTAATTTGAAAAGTGACGCGTTGCATTTCTAAGAATAATCCAAAGTGAATTCTATGCGCGTTTGGTAATCAAAAGAGTCGAGTATTGCTGAATTAACTTTGAATGAATATTTACTGGAAAAAAATTAATAATAATTATTTCAATAAGTCTGTTTTATTTTGAACTTTCATTCCGATCAAACTTTAATAGTGACCCACGAGCAAAAGGTTAATTGCTATCTGTATGAAAATATGCTCTAAAATATCAATGAATTCCCAGCGTGTATTAATAAATAATCTCATTTCCTATATATTAGCAAATGTCGGGAAAAGGGAATCCGAACGAATGTTACCGTTCAATATGTGGATGAACTTCCCCACAGGAAACTCACCTTACTTTGAAGTCTTATTTGTAATACAGGTATTGACAATTGTAGTATCTCGTGCTTTGTATATAGCAAGTGTTTCTCGTTATCATTTATAGAAGAATTGGAAGTCGTAACCATATTGCAACAACAGACACTAATTCCGTAATCACTATTATTGCTACGATTAAATTAAGAACAAATGATATTGTTTCAATTCCTACAGAGATTAGTACTGCTGAAAGTGTATTGTGTTTGTTTGCACAGATGTTATGCGTGTACAATGTTGCTGTGTGTTATATCTGCTTCGACAACTTCTTGTGCCTTGTGAATCTGCACGTAGCATACCAGTTTCGCATATTGGAGTACAGATTGACAAATTTACATAGCATCGTTCAGAAGCAACCAGACGATCAAAATTTAGACAACGATCTATCAAGCTGCACGATCTTGTGTTACGCGAAGCTGAGGAATTGCGTTCAGCAGCATCAGATGCTTACCGAATACTGTAAAAAAATTGAGAACGTATTCACAATGATCATACTGTGTCAGGTGCTGTTCTTTGGCTTAGTATTGTGCCTCCTAGCGTATCAGCTGTTTCTGGTTAGTACACGTACTTCGAACCATACAATAATCACATTATTAAACTAACTCCTCGTTCAAGTTTGGGTTTTTTTCACCAGAAAAGCCCCATGTTCATTGTTCGCCATACCACAATTTAATCTATTTATTTGTCCTGTAATTTGCTGTTGAACACTGATAGGCTCTACAAGAATTGCCCACTGATTATTGAAAGGCAAGCATCGTGTCGGAAAATGTTATCAAACGATCTTTATATTATTTTTGTATATTAATCGTATTCAAGAAAAATTTCGAAATAATTTTGTTTACACAAGTATACCTTTTCAGACCCCTTTTTAGACTCCTTCCGTTTCTATGTGCGGTTGATGTTGATTTTTTTTTATATTTGTACAGACAGATGCACCACCCGTGCGATACGTCAGTTTGATGATTAACCTGTCCGGTACATTGTGTCAGGTTTTCGTATTTACGTATAGTTGCGATGGCTTAATCCGATGGAACGCTCATATTGGGACAACAATTTTCTCAGGACCGTGGTCAAACTTGCCGATGACTAAGGTTGGAAAAGCTTTGCGGAGAAACGTAGTTATGATAATCATGAGATCGAACAAGTACTGCGGTTTAACAGCTGGTGGATTTTTTCCTGTGTGTCTGGAAACCTATACAGGGGTAAATAATTATTTTACGTCACAATCTAACGAAATTAATAGATATACTAGAGATTTAATAACTAATATAACTTCGTTTTTATTTCAATTGTATATCGTCCAAACTGATCAATTGAAATTATGTATTCAATTTATAAATTGGCCAAGTAAAATTGAAATATTTGGAGATGAATTTAAGAAAAATTTTTTATTCATTAGCTCTTGTGAATCTTAAAGATTTGTACGCAAGAGGTGTTTTATTCTGTCATTAATTTGAAATATGATGCTTAGAGGAACTGTTTAGAAGAACTGTATAGTTTTAAGTTTGATGTTGTTTGTTATAGATTCTTAGTACAGCGATGTCGTATTTTACCTTATTGAGGCAATCATCCGTTAACGTAGAATAGCATCAGACTTGAATAAGTATAAGCATTATATACACGTTTATTGCATAAAAGTAACTCCACAAAATTAGGAGTGAAATTTAATTGTTTGCATCCGTCTGGTGAGCAAAAAAGCAACTTGGAAAAGCGATGTGGTTATTCGAAACGGACCTAATCTCCATACTTCTTGCAAACAATTTTTTTAATTTTTTATATCTGTACTTTTTTACAATATCAGAGAAAGTATGATTCCAACGCGATGCATGCTCAAATCGGTTTGCCCGCAACGCAAGGAAAACAGACGAGAGATTGCGTAAACACAGTACAATACGAAAGGATATCGTAATATAATCCAACAGCACATTTCGTACTTATCGTAGTGGTTTCAAGCTTCTTTGTTATATTTTACATAGAAAAAGTTCACTTTGCGCAATAAAGTTTTGCATTAAAACTGCAGAAAATATAATACAATAAAAACTTAAACTTACAAGAGTTTTGCTTTATTCAATTTTAATTTACCCGCTTTCTATTAAATACTACTAAATCGTCAAGTACAAACAAAATCTCGAGTAGACGTTCCGTGATGGGATTCTAAAGGAGAAACCGAAACCTCGAATTACTGCTACTTTTGGATCGCACTTGGACTAAACAAATCTATTAAAACCCCAACGCGCATCAAACGATCACCAATGCAGAAAAAACACAATTGAAAATTATTTTAATCGTCTTTCGCGACAAATGTATTTCGAAATAAGAGCGAACTCGATCCTCGCCGCTTACTGTTACGATAATCTCCTTCTCCCCCAGCTGACACTCATGGTACTGTCACAGTATGCAGTTCTGTTCTGTCAGTTGTGACCGAAGAAATTGTCACCGAGGAACAATTACTCCCCCTGAGTCATGAATAATAAATCGATCGGAGACATTGGTTACATTTCACGCTGAAAAGTAACAATGACGTCTACCTTTCACGGTGCATAGCTTATCCAGTGCAAGGAAAGATGCAAGTAAAGAGGGTCCAATGAATAAAGACGTGCAACACGTAGATCAATGTCGCGTTACGTGGGATTAGTTAGCCTTCGCGCTCTATGGTGATCGATCCGTAAAAGGTGTAGGTTCAAATTCGACTGCACACGATCGAAATTTACTATGCACTCGAGAGAAGGTAAAGACATCTCGCTCGTCGCGACGTCGTTTTATATGAAGGTGATCGGAATTTGGTCGGCGAACAATTGTTTCGAGCAACGTCTCAGAAAAGCTGCCTTGATCTACACGATCTGGACACTGTGCTTCGCCGTATGGGTCGTAGGAAGGGATACTTATTACACCTGGGGAGACTTCAGTGTGAGTGACGAAACAGCAAGTTAAATTCGTGATATTAGTGAAAGTGCAATTGGATGTGTGCACAATCGTACTTGAAAGAACTGTAAAGAATGCATTCGAATGCAATCCTTTTGCTCACAAATTATATTTTTCATAATAACGGTAACAGCTATTATTGGTTCGCGTGATGCAAATTTCAACAGTGAAATTACCTTTTTGAAAAGTAACACTCGCTATCTGAACAATTTTGACCACCGATACTGAATTCCGCGCTTTTCAAATTTCCAGCGTTCTATCGAGCAGGGAACTAGTGGCCATCCATTACGAAATATGTTCATTATTTTCAATATAGAATTCCTGCAAACAATGTTTAAGAATATTTTAATTTTGTTCGCGGAAATGTTTCAAGATATCATTTGTATCGATTTCATCCGATTTATTTATACCTGTGTAAGTTTTCAGTTAGAGAAAATATTGCAAACTGTTTCGAATCGAAATAGAGCTGTTTCTAGAGGTTTGTTAATTAATTCGTAAAATATCGCAAAAATATGTCAATATATTTATGTTCACGTTTCGTTCTGTAACTAAATAATTACATCGGTAATTTCGAGGATATTAATTGCTGCATTTAAATTATATTTCAGATTTGATTAATTCC